>NW_027274211.1:0-122733 GCF_030028105.1 Mobula birostris | reverse complement strand
AATGGAAACAACTTAGATTAACTTCCCACATGATTCTGAGATGTCTGAAAGTTCTTTAATACCTGTGCACATAAAGACAAAAAAGTTGATTTCTCAGTGAATAGAATGCTTTGACATAAATGTAGTTTCCATTTCATTTGTACTCAAAAGTCCTGACTGCAAACAGAATGGAAACACTTAGTTTAACTTTCCACATGATTATGAGTAGCTTGAAAGTTGTTCCATGGCTGTACACATCAGCACAAAAAAGTTGTTATCTCAGTGCATGCAATGCTTAGACAATACAAATAGTATACATTTCAATTTTACACCAAAGCACTTACTGCAAACCTAATGGAAACACTTTAGGTTAACTACCCACATGATTCTGAGATGTCTGAAAATTGTTTCATACCTGTGCACATCAAGACAAAAAAGTTGTTTTCTCAGTGCATGCAATGCTTTTACAATACAAATAGTATACATTTCAGTTTTACACCAAAGCACTTACTGCAAACCTAATGGAAACACCTTAGGTTAACTTTCCACATGATTATGAGTAGTTTGAAAGTTGTTTCATGGCTGTACACATCAACACAAAAAAGTTGTTATCTCAGTGCATGCAATGCTTAGACAATACAAATAGTATACATTTCAATTTTAAACCAAAGCACTTACTGCAAACCTAATGGAAACACTTTAGGTTAACTTCCCACATGATTCTGAGATGTCTGAAAGTTGTTTCATACCTGTGCACATAAAGACAAAAAAGTTGATTTCACAGTGAATATAATGCTTTGACATAAAGGTCGTATACATTTCAATTGTACTCAAAAGTCCTGACTGCAAACCGAATGGAAACACCTTTGGTTAACTTTTCACATGAGTATGACTAGGTTTAAAGTTGTTTCATGCCTCAGTTCATCAAGAGAAAAAAGTTACTTTCTCAGTACTACTATGCTCTGACATTAAGGTAGTATACATCTCAATTTTACACCAAAGTGCTTACTGCAAACTAATTGAAACACCTTAGGTTAACTTCCCACATGATTATGAGTAGTTTGAAAGTTGTTTCATGGCTGTACACATCAACACAAAAAAGTTGTTATCTCAGTGCATGCAATGCTTAGACAATACAAATAGTATACATTTCAATTTTACACCAAAGCACTTACGGCAAACCTAATGGAAACACTTTACGTTAACATCCCACATGATTCTGAGATGTCTGAAAGTTGTTTCATACCTGTGAACATAAAGACAAAAAAGTTGATTTCACAGTGAATAGAATGCTTTGACATAAAGGTAGTATACATTTCAATTGTACTCACAAGTCCTGACTGCAAACCTAATGCAAACACATTTGGTTAACTTCCCAGATGAGTATGACTAGGTTTAAAGTTGTTTCATGCCTCAGTTCATCAAGACAAAAAAGTTACTTTCTCAGTACTACTATGCTCTGACATTAAGGTAGTATACATCTCAATTTTACACCAAAGTACTTACTGCAAACTAATGGAAACACCTTAGGTTAACTTCCCACATGATTATGAGTAGTTTGAAAGTTGTTTCATGGCTGTACACATCAACACAAAAAAGTTGTTATCTCAGTGCATGCAATGCTTTTACAATACATATAGTATACATTTCAATTTTACGCCAAAGCACTTACTGCAAACCTAATGGAAACACCTTAGGCTAACTTTCCACATGATTCTGAGATGTCTGAAAGTTGTTTCATACCTGTGCACATAAAGACAAAAAAGTTGATTTCTCAGTGCATGCAATGCTTAGACAATACAAATAGTATACATTTCAATTTACACCAAAGCACTTACTGCAAACCTAATGGAGACACCTTAGGTTAACTTTCCACATGATTATGAGTAGTTTGAAAGTTGTTTCATGGCTGTACACATCAACAGAAAAAACTTGTTATCTCAGTGCACGCAATGCTCAGACAATACAAATAGTATACATTTCAATTTTACACCAAAGCACTTACTGCAAACCTAATGGAAACACCTTAGGTTAACTTCCCACATGATTCTGAGATGTCTGAAAGTTGTTTCATAGCTGTGCACATAAAGACAAAAAAGTTGATTTCACAGTGAATAGAATGCTTTGACATAAAAGTAGTATACATTTCAATTTTACACCAAAGTACTTACTGCAAACCTAATGGAAACACCTGAGGTGAACTTCCCACATGATTATGAGTAGTTTGAAAGTTGTTTCATGGTTGTACACATCAACACAAAAAAGTTGTTATCTCAGTGCATGCAATGCTTAGACAATACAAATAGTATACATTTCAATTTTACTCCAAAGCACTTACTGCAAACCTAATGGAAACTCCTTAGGTTAACTTCCCACATGACTCTAAGATGTCTGAAAGTTGTTTCATGCCGCTGCACATAAAGACAAAAAAGTTGATTTCTCAGTGAATACAATGCTTGGACATAAAAGTAGTATACATTTCAATTGTACCTAAAAGTCCTGACTGCATACCTAATGAAAACACTTTTGGTTAACTTCCCAATGATTATGAGTGGTTTGAAAGTTGTTTCATGCCTCTGTTCATCAAGACAAAAAAGTTACTTTCTCAGTGGATACTGTGTTCTGACTTGAAAGTAGTATACATTTCAAATTTGTACCAAACTGCAGAGTGCAAACCAGATGGATACATTTTAAGTTAACTTCTCTCATGTTTCTGAGTTGTTTGAAAGTTGTCTCATGGCTCTGCACATCAAGACAAAAAAGTTGTTGTCTCAGTGCGTAGAATGCTTTGACAATACAAGTAGTATACATTTGAATTTTACACCAAAGCACTTACTGCAAACCTAATGGAAACACCTTAGGTTAACTTCCCACATGATCCTGAGATGTCTGAAAGTTGTTTCATGCCCCTGCACATAAAGACAAAAAAGTTGATTTCTCAGTGAATACAATGCTTTGACATAAAAGTTGTATACATTTCAATTTTACACCAAAGCACTTGCTGCAAACCTAATGGAAACACCTTAGGTTAACTTCCCACATGATTATGAGTAGTTTGAAAGTTGTTTCATGGCTGTACACATCAACAGAAAAAACTTGTTATCTCAGTGCATGCAATGCTCAGACAATACAAATAGTATACATTTCAATTTTACACCAAAGCACTTACTGCAAACCTAATGGAAACACCTTAGGTTAACTTCCCACATGATTCTGAGATGTCTGAAAGTTGTTTCATAGCTGTGCACATAAAGACAAAAAAGTTGATTTCACAGTGAATAGAATGCTTTGACATAAAAGTAGTATACATTTCAATTTTACACCAAAGTACTTACTGCAAACCTAATGGAAACACCTGAGGTGAACTTCCCACATGATTATGAGTAGTTTGAAAGTTGTTTCATGGTTGTACACATCAACACAAAAAAGTTGTTATCTCAGTGCATGCAATGCTTAGACAATACAAATAGTATACATTTCAATTTTACTCCAAAGCACTTACTGCAAACCTAATGGAAACACCTTAGGTTAACTTCCCACATGACTCTAAGATGTCTGAAAGTTGTTTCATGCCGCTGCACATAAAGACAAAAAATTTGATTTCTCAGTGAATACAATGCTTGGACATAAAAGTAGTATACATTTCAATTGTACCTAAAAGTCCTGACTGCATACCTAATGAAAACACTTTTGGTTAACTTCCCAATGATTATGAGTGGTTTGAAAGTTGTTTCATGCCTCTGTTCATCAAGACAAAAAAGTTACTTTCTCAGTGGATACTGTGTTCTGACTTGAAAGTAGTATACATTTCAAATTTGTACCAAACTGCAGAGTGCAAACCAGATGGATACATTTTAAGTTAACTTCTCTCATGTTTCTGAGTTGTTTGAAAGTTGTCTCATGGCTCTGCACATGAAGACAAAAAAGTTGTTGTCTCAGTGCATAGAATGCTTTGACAATACAAGTAGTATACATTTGAATTTTACACCAAAGCACTTACTGCAAACCTAATGGAAACACCTTAGGTTAACTTCCCACATGATCCTGAGATGTCTGAAAGTTGTTTCATGCCCCTGCACATAAAGACAAAAAAGTTGATTTCTCAGTGAATACAATGCTTTGACATAAAAGTTGTATACATTTCAATTTTACACCAAAGCACTTGCTGCAAACCTAATGGAAACACCTTAGGTTAACTTCCCACATGATTCTGCGATGTCTGAAAGTTGTTTCATGCCTCTGCACATAAAGACAAAAAAGTTGAATTCTCAGTGCAACAATGTTCTGACATTTGCAATTTTCCACCAAAGTGCAGAGTGCAAACCAGATGGATACATTTTAAGCTATCATCCCACATGTTTCTGTATTGTTTGAAAGTTGTCTCATGACTCTGCACATCAAGACAAAAAAGTTGTTTTCTCAGTGCATGCAACGCTTTGACAATGCAAGTAGTATACATTTCAATTTTACACTAAAGCACTTACTGCAAACCTAATGGAAACACCTTAGGTTAACTTCCCACATGATTATGAGTAGTTTGAAAGCTGTTTCATGCCTCTGTTCATCAAGACAAAAATGTTACTTTCTCAGTGCATACTATGTTCTGACATTAAAGTAGTATTCATTTCAATTTTCCACCAAAGTGCAGAGTGCAAACGAGATGGATACATTTTAAGTTAAATTGCCACATTTTTCGGAGTTGTTTGAAAGTTCTCTCATGGCTCTGCACATCAAGACAAAACAGTTGTTGTCTCAGTGAATACAACGCTTTGACAATACAATAGCATACATTTCAATTTTACACCAAAGTACTTGCGGCAAACCTAATGAAAACACCTTAGGATAACTTCCCACATGATTATGAGTAGTTTGAAAGTTGTTTCATGCCTCTACACATCAAGACAAACAAGTTCTTATCTCAGAGCTTACAATGCTTTGACAAAACAAAGAGTATACATTTTAAATTTGCAGCTAAGTAGGTACTGCAAACCTAATGGAAACACCTTAGGTTAACTTCCCACATGATCCTGAGATGTCTGAAAATTGTTTCATGCCTCTGCTCTTCAGGACAAAAAAGTTACTTTCTCAGTGCATACAATGTTCTGATATTAAAGTAGCATTCATTTCAATTTTCCACCAAAGTATTTACTGCAAACCTAATGAAAACACCTTAGGATAACTTCCCACATGATTATGAGTAGTCTGAAAGTTGTTTCATCCCTCAACACATCAAGTCAAAAAAGTTGTTATCTCAGTGCAGACAATACTTTGACAATACAAATAGTATACATTTCAAATTTACAGCAAAGTACTTACTGCAAACCTAATGGAAGCACCTTCGGTTAACTTCCCACATGACTCTAAGATGTCTGAAAGTTGTTTCATGCCGCTGCACATAAAGACAAAAAAGTTGATTTCTCAGTGAATACAATGCTTGGACATAAAAGTAGTATACATTTCAATTGTACCTAAAAGACCTGACTGCATACCTAATGAAAACACATTTGGTTAACATCCCACATGAGTATGAGTAGTTTGAAAGTTGTTTCATGGCTGTACACATCAACACAAAAAAGTTGTTATCTCAGTGCATGCAATTCTTAGACAATACAAATAGTATACATTTCAATTTTACACCAAAGCACATACTGCAAACCTAATGGAAACAACTTAGACTAACTTCCCACATGATTCTGAGATGTCTGAAAGTTGTTTCATACCTGTGCACATCAAGACAAAAAAGTTGTTTTCTCAGTGCATGCAATGCTTTTACAATACAAATGGTATACATTTCAATTTTACACCAAAACACTTACTGCAAACCTAATGGAAACACCTTAGGTTAACTTTCCACATGATTATGAGTAGTTTGAAATTTGTTTCATGGCTGTACACATCAACAGAAAAAAGTTGTTATCTCAGTGCATGCAATGCTTAGACAATACAAATAGTATACATTTCAATTTACTCCAAAGCACTTACTGCAAACCTATTGGAAACACTTTAGGTTAACTTCCACATGATACTGAGATGTCTGAAAGTTGTTTCATACCTGTGCACAAAAAGACAAAAAAGTTGATTTCACAGTGAATACAATGCTTTGACATAAAAGTAGTATACATTTCAATTGTACTCAAAAGTCCTGACTGCAAACCTAATGCAAACACATTTGGTTAACTTCCCAGATGAGTATGACTAGGTTTAAAGTTGTCTCATGCCTCAGTTCATCAAGACAAAAAAGTTACTTTCTCAGTACTACTATGCTCTGACATTAAGGTAGTATACATCTCAATTTTACACCAAAGTACTTACTGCAAACTAATGGAAACACCTTAGGTTAACTTCCCACATGATTATGAGTAGTTTGAAAGTTGTTTCATGGCTGTACACATCAACACAAAAAAGTTGTTATCTCAGTGCATGCAAAGCTTTTACAATACATATAGTATACATTTCAATTTTACACCAAAGCACTTACTGCAAACCTAATGGAAACACCTTAGGTTAACTTTCCACATGATTCTGAGATGTCTGAAAGTTGTTTCATACCTGTGCACATAAAGACAAAAAAGTTGATTTCTCAGTGCATGCAATGCTTAGACAATACAAATAGTATACATTTCAATTTTACACCAAAGCACTTACTGCAAACCCAATGGAAACAACTTAGACTAACTTCCCACATGATTCTGAGATGTCTGAAAGTTGTTTCATACCTGTGCACATCAAGACAAAAAAGTTGTTTTCTCAGTGCATGCAGTGCTTTTACAGTACAACTAGTATACATTTCAATTTTACACCAAAGCACTTACTGCAAACCTAATGGAAACACCTTAGGTTAACTTTCCACATGATTATGAGTAGTTTGAAAGTTGTTTCATGGCTGTACACATCAACAGAAAAAACTTGTTATCTCAGTGCATGCAGTGCTTAGACAATACAAATCGTATACATTTCAATTTTACACCAAAGCACTTACTGCAAACCTAATGGAAACAACTTAGATTAACTTCCCACATGATTCTGTCTAAAAGTTGTTTCATACCTGTGCACAACAAGACAAAAAAGATGTTTTCTCAGTGCATGCAATGCTTTTACAATACAAATAGTATACATTTCAATTTTACTCCAAACCACTTACTGCAAACCTAATGGAAACACCTTAGGTTAACTTTCCACATGATTATGAGTAGTTTGAAAGTTGTTTCATGGCTGTACACATCAACACAAAAAAGATGTTATCTCAGTGCGTGCAATGCTTAGACAATACAAATAGTATACATTTCAATTTTACGCCAAAGCACTTACTGCAAACCCAATGGAAACAACTTACACTAACTTCCCACATGATTCTGAGATGTCTGACAGTTGTTTCATACCTGTGCATAACAAGTCAAAAAAGTTGATTTCACAGTGAATAGAATGCTTTGACATAAAAGTAGTATACATTTCAATTGTACTCAAAAGTCCTGACTGCAAACCTAATGCAAACACATTTGGTTAACTTCCCACATGAGTATGAGTAGGTTTAAATTTGTTTCATGCCTCAGTTCATCAAGACAAAAAAGTTCCTTTCTCAGTGCTACTATGTTCTGACATTAAGGTAGTATACATTTCAATTTTACACCAAAGCACTTACTGCAAACCTAATGGAAACACCTTAGGTTAACTTTCCACATGATTATGAGTAGTTTGAAAGTTGTTTCATGGCGGTACACATCAACAGAAAAAAGTTGTTATCTCAGTGCATGCAATGCTTAGACAATACAAATAGTATAAATTTCAATTTTACTCCAAAGCACTTACTGCAAACCTAATGGAAACACTTTAGTTTAACTTCCCACATGATTCTGAGATGTCTGAAAGTTGTTTCATACCTGTGCACATAAAGACAAAAAAGTTGATTTCACAGTGAATAGAATGCTTTGACATAAAAGTAGTATACATTTCAATTGTACTCAAAAGTCCTGACTGCAAACCTAATGCAAACACATTTGGTTAACTTCCCAGATGAGTATGACTAGGTTTAAAGTTGTTTCATGCGTCAGTTCATCAAGACAAAAAAGTTACTTTCTCAGTACTACTATGCTCTGATATTAAGGTAGTATACATCTCAATTTTACACCAAAGTACTTACTGCAAACTAATGGAAACACCTTAGGTTAACTTCCCACATGATTATGAGTAGTTTGAAAGTTGTTTCATGGCTGTACACATCAACACAAAAAAGTTGTTATCTCAGTGCATGCAATGCTTTTACAATACATATAGTATACATTTCAATTTTACACCAAAGCACTTACTGCAAACCTAATGGAAACACCTTAGGTTAACTTTCCACATGATTCTGAGATGTCTGAAAGTTGTTTCATACCAGTGCACATAAAGACAAAAAAGTTGTTTTCTCAGTGCATGCAATGCATTTACCATACAAATAGTTTTCATTTCAATTTTACACCAAAGCACTTACTGCAAACCTAATGGAAACACCTTAGGTTAACTTTCCACATGATTATGAGTAGTTTGAAAGTTGTTTCATGGCTGTACACATCAACAGAAAAAACTTGTTATCTCAGTGCATACAATGCTTAGACAATACAAATAGTATACATTTCAATTTTACTCCAAAGCACTTACTGCAAACCTTATGGAAACACTTTAGGTTAACTTTCCACATGATTATGAGTAGTTTGAAAGTTGTTTCATGGCTGTACACATCAACACAAAAAAGTTGTTATCTCAGTGCAGGCAATGCTTAAATAATACAACTAGTATACATTTCAATTTTACACCAAAGCACTTACTGCAAACCTAATGGAAACACTTTAGGTTAACTTCCCACATGATTCTGAGATGTCTGAAAGTTGTTTCATACCTGTGCACATAAAGACAAAAAAGTTGATTTCACAGTGAATAGAATGCTTTGACATAAAAGTAGTATACATTTCAATTGTACTCAAAAGTCCTGACTGCAAACCTAATGCAAACACATTTGGTTAACTTCCCAGATGAGTATGACTAGGTTTAAAGTTGTTTCATGCCTCAGTTCATCAAGACAAAAAAGTTACTTTCTCAGTACTACTATGCTCTGACATTAAGGTAGTATACATCTCAATTTTACACCAAAGCACTTACTGCAAACTAATGGAAACACCTTAGGTTAACTTCCCACATGATTATGAGTAGTTTGAAAGTTGTTTCATGCCTGTACACATCAACACAAAAAAGTTGTTATCTCAGTGCATGCAATGCTTTTACAATACATATAGTATACATTTCAATTTTACACCAAAGCACTTACTGCAAACCTAATGGAAACACCTTAGGTTAACTTTCCACATGATTCTGAGATGTCTGAAAGTTGTTTCATACCTGTGCACATAAAGACAAAAAAGTTGATTTCTCAGTGCATGCAATGCTTAGACAATACAAATAGTATACATTTCAATTTTACGCCAAAGCACTTACTGCAAACCCAATGGAAACAACTTAGACTAACTTCCCACATGATTCTGAGATGTCTGAAAGTTGTTTCATACCTGTGCACATCAAGACAAAAAAGTTGTTTTCTCAGTGCATGCAATGCTTTTACAATACAAATAGTATACATTTCAATTTTACACCAAAGCACTTACTGCAAACCTAATGGAAACACCTTAGGTTAACTTTCCACATGATTATGAGTAGTTTGAAAGTTGTTTCATGGCTGTACACATCAACAGAAAAAACTTGTTATCTCAGTGCATGCAATGCTTAGACAATACAAATAGTATACATTTCAATTTTACTCCAAAGCACTTACTGCAAACCTAATGGAAACACCTTAGGTTAACTTCCCACATGATTCTGAGATGTCTGAAAGTTGTTTCATACCTGTGCACATAAAGACAAAAAAGTTGATTTCACAGTGAATAGAATGCTTTGACATAAAAGTAGTATACATTTCAATTTTACACCAAAGTACTTACTACAAACCTAATGGAAACACCTGAGGTGAACTTCCCACATGATTATGAGTAGTTTGAAAGTTGTTTCATGGCTGTACACATCAACACAAAAAAGATGTTTTCTCAGTGCATGCAATGCTTAGACAATACAAATAGTATACATTTCAATTTTACTCCAAAGCACTTACTGCAAACCTAATGGAAACACCATAGGTTAACTTCCCACATGATTCTGAGATGTCTGAAAGTTGTTTCATAGCTGTGCACATAAAGAGAAAAAAGTTGATTTCACAGTGAATAGAATGCTTTGACATAAAAGTAGTATACATTTCAATTTTACACCAAAGCACTTACTGCAAACCTAATGGAAACACTTTAGGTTAACTTTCCACATGATTATGAGTAGTTTGAAAGTTGTTTCATGGCTGTACACATCAACACAAAAAAGTTGTTATCTCAGTGCAGGCAATGCTTAAACAATACAACTAGTATACATTTCAATTTTACACCAAAGCACTTACTGCAAACCTAATGGAAACACTTTAGGTTAACTTTCCACATGATTATGAGTAGTTTGAAAGTTGTTTCATGGCTGTACACATCAACACAAAAAAGTTGTTATCTCAGTGCAGGCAATGCTTAAATAATACAACTAGTATACATTTCAATTTTACACCAAAGCACTTACTGCAAACCTAATGGAAACACTTTAGGTTAACTTCCCACATGATTCTGAGATGTCTGAAAGTTGTTTCATACCTGTGCACATAAAGACAAAAAAGTTGATTTCACAGTGAATAGAATGCTTTGACATAAAAGTAGTATACATTTCAATTGTACTCAAAAGTCCTGACTGCAAACCTAATGCAAACACATTTGGTTAACTTCTCAGATGAGTATGACTAGGTTTAAAGTTGTTTCATGCCTCAGTTCATCAAGACAAAAAAGTTACTTTCTCAGTACTACTATGCTCTGACATTAAGGTAGTATACATCTCAATTTTACACCAAAGCACTTACTGCAAACTAATGGAAACACCTTAGGTTAACTTCCCACATGATTATGAGTAGTTTGAAAGTTGTTTCATGCCTGTACACATCAACACAAAAAAGTTGTTATCTCAGTGCATGCAATGCTTTTACAATACATATAGTATACATTTCAATTTTACACCAAAGCACTTACTGCAAACCTAATGGAAACACCTTAGGTTAACTTTCACATGATTCTGAGATGTCTGAAAGTTGTTTCATACCTGTGCACATAAAGACAAAAAAGTTGATTTCTCAGTGCATGCAATGCTTAGACAATACAAATAGTAACATTTCAATTTTACGCCAAAGCACTTACTGCAAACCCAATGGAAACAACGTAGACTAACTTCCCACATGATTCTGAGATGTCTGAAAGTTGTTTCATACCTGTGCACATCAAGACAAAAAAGTTGTTTTCTCAGTGCATGCAATGCTTTTACAATACAAATAGTATACATTTCAATTTTACACCAAAGCACTTACTGCAAACCTAATGGAAACACCTTAGGTTAACTTTCCACATGATTATGAGTAGTTTGAAAGTTGTTTCATGGCTGTACACATCAACAGAAAAAACTTGTTATCTCAGTGCATGCAATGCTTAGACAATACAAATAGTATACATTTCAATTTTACTCCAAAGCACTTACTGCAAACCTAATGGAAACACCTTAGGTTAACTTCCCACATGATTCTGAGATGTCTGAAAGTTGTTTCATACCTGTGCACATAAAGACAAAAAAGTTGATTTCACAGTGAATAGAATGCTTTGACATAAAAGTAGTATACATTTCAATTTTACACCAAAGTACTTACTACAAACCTAATGGAAACACCTGAGGTGAACTTCCCACATGATTATGAGTAGTTTGAAAGTTGTTTCATGGCTGTACACATCAACACAAAAAAGATGTTTTCTCAGTGCATGCAATGCTTAGACAATACAAATAGTATACATTTCAATTTTACTCCAAAGCACTTCCTGCAAACCTATTGGAAACACTTTAGGTTAACTTCGCACATGATTCTGAGATGTCTGAAAGTTGTTTCATACCTGTGCACATAAAGACAAAAAGTTGATTTCACAGTGAATAGAATGCTTTGACATAAAAGTAGTATACATTTCAATTTTACACCAAAGTACTTACTGCAAACCTAATGGAAACACCTGAGGTGAACTTCCCACATGATTATGAGTAGTTTGAAAGTTGTTTCATGGCTGTACACATCAACACAAAAAAGTTGTTATCTCAGTGCATGCAATGCTTAGACAATACAAATAGTATACATTTCAATTTTACACCAAAGCACTTACTGCAAACCTAATGGAAACACTTTAGGTTAACTTCCCACATGATTCTGAGATGTCTGAAAGTTGTTTCATAACTGTGCACATAGAGACAAAAAAGTTGATATCACAGTGAATAGAATGCTTTGACATAAAAGTAGTATACATTTCAATTGTACTCAAAAGTCCTGACTACAAACCTAATGCAAACACATTTGGTTAACTTCCCACATGAGTATGAGTAGGTTTAAAGTTGTTTCATGCCTCAGTTCATCAAGACAAAAAAGTTACTTTCTCAGTGCTACGATGTTCTGACATTAAGGTAGTATACATCTCAATTTTACACCAAAGTACTTACTGCAAACCTAATGGAAACACTTTAGGTTACATTCCCAAATGATTATGAGTAGTTTGAAAGTTGTTTCATAGCTGTACACATCAACACAAAAAAGTTGTTATCTCAGTGCATGCAATGCTTAGAGAATACAAATAGTATACATTTCAATTTTACACCAAAGCACTTTCTGCATACCTAATGGAAACAACTTAGATTAACTTCCCACATGATTCTGAGATGTCTGAAAGTTCTTTAAACCTGTGCACATAAAGACAAATAAGTTGATCTCTCAGTGAATAGAATGCTTTGACATAAATGTAGTTTCCATTTCATTTGTACTCAAAAGTCGTGACTGCAAACATAATGGAAACACTTAGTTTAACTTTCCACATGATTATGAGTAGCTTGAAAGTTGTTCCATGGCTGTACACATCAGCACAAAAAAGTTGTTATCTCAGTGCATGCAATGCTTAGACAATACAAATAGTATACATTTCAATTTTACACCAAAGCACATACTGCAAACCTAATGGAAACAACTTAGACTAACTTCCCACATGATTCTGAGATGTCTCAAAGTTGTTTCATACCTGTGCACATAAAGACAAAAAAGTTGATTTCACAGTGAATAGAATGCTTTGACATAAAAGTAGTATACATTTCAATTGTACTCAAAAGTCCTGACTGCAAACCTAATGCAAACACATTTGGTTAACTTCCCAGATGAGTATGACTAGGTTTAAAGTTGTTTCATGCGTCAGTTCATCAAGACAAAAAAGTTACTTTCTCAGTACTACTATGCTCTGACATTAAGGTAGTATACATCTCAATTTTACACCAAAGTACTTACTGCAAACTAATGGAAACACCTTAGGTTAATTTCCCACATGATTATGAGTAGTTTGAAAGTTGTTTCATGGCTGTACACATAAAGACAAAAAAGTTGATTTCACAGTGAATAGAATGCTTTGACATAAAAGTAGTATACATTTCAATTGTACTCAAAAGTCCTGACTGCAAACCTATTGCAAACACATTTGGTTAACTTCCCAGATGAGTATGACTAGGTTTAAAGTTGTTTCATGCCTCAGTTCATCAAGACAAAAAAGTTACTGTCTCAGTACTACTATGCTCTGACATTAAGGTAGTATACATCTCAATTTTACACCAAAGTACTTACTGCAAACTAATGGAAACACCTTAGGTTAACTTCCCACATGATTATGAGTAGTTTGAAAGTTGTTTCATGGCTGTACACATCAACACAAAAAAGTTGTTATCTCAGTGCATGCAATGCTTTTACAATACATATAGTATACATTTCAATTTTACACCAAAGCACTTACTGCAAACCTAATGGAAACACCTTAGGTTAACTTTCCACATGATTCTGAGATGTCTGAAAGTTGTTTCATACCTGTGCACATAAAGACAAAAAAGTTGTTTTCTCAGTGCATGCAATGCTTTTACAATACAAATAGTATACATTTCAATTTTACACCAAAGCACTTACTGCAAACCTAATGGAAACACCTTAGGTTAACTTTCCACATGATTATGAGTAGTTTGAAAGTTGTTTCATGGCTGAACACATCAACAGAAAACACTTGTTATCTCAGTGCATGCAATGCTTAGACAATACAAATAGTATACATTTCAATTTTACGCCAAAGCTCTTACTGCAAACCTAAAGGAAACACCTTAGGTTAACTTCCCACATGATTCTGAGATGTCTGAAAGTTGTTTCATACCTGTGCACATAAAGACAAAAAAGTTGATTTCACAGTGAATAGAATGCTTTGACATAAAAGTAGTATATATTTCAATTTTACACCAAAGTACTTACTGCAAACCTAATGGAAACACCTGAGGTGAACTTCCCACATGATTATGAGTAGTTTGAAAGTTGTTTCATGGCTGTACACATCAACACAAAAAAGTTGTTATCTCAGTGCATGCAATGCTTAGACAATACAAATAGTATACATTTCAATTTTACTCCAAAGCACTTACTGCAAACCTAATGGAAACACTTTAGGTTAACTACCCACATGATTCTGAGATGTCTGAAAGTTGTTTCATACCTGTGCACATCAAGACAAAAAAGTTGATTTCTCAGTGAATAGAATGCTTTGACATAAAAGTAGTATACATTTCAATTTTACACCAAAGCACTTACTGCAAACCTAATGGAAACACTTTAGGTTAACTTTCCACATGATTATGAGTAGTTTCAAAGTTGTTTCATGGCTTTACACATCAACACAAAAAAGTTGTTATCTCAGTGCAGGCAATGCTTAAACAATACAACTAGTATACATTTCAATTTTACACCAAAGCACTTACTGCAAACCTAATGGAAACAACTTAGATTAACTTCCCACATGATTCTGAGATGTCTGAAAGTTGTTTCATACCAGTGCACATCAAGACAAAAAAGTTGTATTCTCAGTGCATGCAATGCTTTTACAAGACAAATAGTATACATTTCAATTTTACACCAAAGCACTTACTGCAAACCTAATGGAAACACCTTAGGTCAACTTTCCACATGATTATGAGTAGTATCAAAGTTGTTTCATGGCTGTACACATCAACACAAAGAAGTTGTTATCTCAGGGCATGCAATGCTTAGTCAGTACAAATAGTATACATTTCAATTTTACTCCAAAGCCCTTACTGCAAACCTAATGGAAACACCTTAGGTTAACTTCCCACATGATTCTGAGATGTCTGAAAGTTGTTTCATACCTGTGCACATAAAGACAAAAAAGTTGATTTCACAGTGAATAGAATGCTTTGACATAAAAGTAGTATACATTTCAATTGTACTCAAAAGTCCTGACTGCAAACCTAATGTAAACACATTTGGTTAACTTCCCAGATGAGTATGACTAGGTTTAAAGTTGTTTCATGCCTCAGTTCATCAAGACAAAACAGTTACTGTCTCAGTACTACTATGCTCTGACATTAAGGTAGTATACATCTCAATTTTACACCAAAGTACTTACTGCAAACTAATGGAAACACCTTAGGTGAACTTCCCACATGATTATGAGTAGTTTGAAAGTTGTTTCATGGCTGTACACATCAACACAAAAAAGTTGTTATCTCAGAGCATGCAATGCTTTTACAATACATATAGTATACATTTCAATTTTACACCAAAGCACTTACTGCAAACCTAATGGAAACACCTTAGGTTAACTTTCCACATGATTCTGAGATGTCTGAAAGTTGTTTCATACCTGTGCACATAAAGACAAAAAAGTTGTTTTCTCAGGGCATGCAATGCTTTTACAATACAAATAGTATACATTTCAATTTTACACCAAAGCACTTACTGCAAACCTCATGGAAACACCTTAGGTTAACTTTCCACATGATTATGAGTAGTTTGAAAGTTGTTTCATGGCTGTACACATCAACAGAAAACACTTGTTATCTCAGTGCATGCAATGCTTAGACAATACAAATAGTATACATTTCAATTTTACACCAAAGCTCTTACTGCAAACCTAATGGAAACACCTTAGGTTAACTTCCCACATGATTCTGAGATGTCTGAAAGTTGTTTCATACCTGTGCACATAAAGACAAAAAAGTTGATTTCACAGTGAATAGAATGCTTTGACATAAAAGTAGTATACATTTCAATTTTACACCAAAGTACTTACTGCAAACCTAATGGAAACACCTGAGGTGAACTTCCCACATGATTATGAGTAGTTTGAAAGTTGTTTCATGGCTGTACACATCAACACAAAAAAGTTGTTATCTCAGTGCATGCAATGCTTAGACAATACAAATAGTATACATTTCAATTTTACTCCAAAGCACTTACTGCAAACCTAATGGAAACACCATAGGTTAACTTCCCACATGATTCTGAGATGTCTGAAAGTTGTTTCACAGCTGTGCACATAAAGACAAAAAAGTTGATTTCACAGTGAATAGAATGCTTTGACATAAAAGTAGTATACATTTCAATTTTACACCAAAGCACTTACTGCAAACCTAATGGAAACACTTTAGGTTAACTTCCACATGATTATGAGTAGTTTCAAAGTTGTTTCATGGCTTTACACATCGACACAAAAAAGTTGTTATCTCAGTGCAGGCAATGCTTAAACAATACAACTAGTACACATTTCAATTTTACACCAAAGCACTTACTGCAAACCTAATGGAAACAACTTAGATTAACTTCCCACATGATTCTGAGATGTCTGAAAGTTGTTTCATACCTGTGGACATCAAGACAAAAAAGTTGTTTTCTCAGTGCATGCAATGATTTTACAATACATATAGTATACATTTCAATTTTACACCAAAGCACTTACTGCAAACCTAATGGAAACACTTTAGGTTAACTTCCCACATGATTCTGAGATGTCTGAAAGTTGTTTCATACCTGTGCACATAAAGACAAAAAAGTGATTTCTCCGTGAGTAGAATGCTTTGACATAAAATGTAGTTTCCATTTCAATTGTACTCAAAAGTCCTGACTGCAAACCTAATGGAAACACCTTTGGTTAACTTCCCAGATGAGTATGACTAGTTTTAAAGTTGTTTCATGCCTCAGTTCATCAAGACAAAAAAGTTACTTTCTCAGTACTGCTATGCTCTGACATTAAGGTAGTATACATCTCAATTTTACACCAAAGTGCTTACTGCAAACTAATTGAAACACCTTAGGTTAACTTCCCCCATGATTATGAGTGGTTTGAAAGTTGTTTCATGGCTGTACACATCAACACAAAAAAGTTGTTATCTCAGTGCATGCAATGCTTAGACAATACAAATAGTATACATTTCAATTTTACACCAAAGTACTTACTGCAAACCTAATGGAAACAACTTAGATTAACTTCCCACATGATTCTGAGATGTCTGAAAGTTGTTTCATACCTGTGCACATCAAGGCAAAAAAGTTGTTTTCTCAGTGCATGCAATGCTTAGACAATACAAATAGTATACATTTCAATTTTACTCCAAAGCACTTACTGCAAACCTAATGGAAACACTTTAGGTTAACTTCCCACATGATTCTGAGATGTCTGAAAGTTGTTTCATTCCTGTGCACATAAAGACAAAAAAGTTGATTTCACAGTGAATAGAATGCTTTGACATAAATGTAGTTTACATTTCAATTGTACTCAAAAGTCCTGACTGCAAACCTAATGGAAACACCTTTGGTTAACTTCCCAGATGAGTATGACTAGTTTTAAAGTTGTTTCATGCCTCAGTTCATCAAGACAAAAAAGTTACTTTCTCAGTACTACTATGCTCTGACATTAAGGTAGTATACATCTCAATTTTACACCAAAGTGCTTACTGCAAACTAATTGAAACACCTTAGGTTAACTTCCCACATGATTATGAATGGTTTGAAAGTTGTTTCATGGCTGTACACATCAACACAAAAAACTTGTTATCTCAGTGCATGCAATGCTTAGACAATACAAATAGTATACATTTCAATTTTACTCCAAAGCACTTACTGCAAACCTAATGGAAACACCTTAGGTTAACTTCCCACATGATTCTGAGATGTCTGAAAGTTGTTTCATACCTGTGCACATAAAGACAAAAAAGTTGATTTCACAGTGAATAGAATGCTTTGACATAAAAGTAGTATACATTTCAATTTTACACCAAAGCACTTACTGCAAACCTAATGGAAACACTTTAGGTTAACTTTCCACATGATTATGAGTAGTTTGAAAGTTGTTTCATGGCTGTACACATCAACACAAAAAAGTTGTTATCTCAGTGCAGGCAATGCTTAAACAATACAACTAGTATACATTTCAATTTTACACCAAAGCACTTACTGCAAACCTAATGGAAACACTTTAGGTTAACTTTCCACATGATTATGAGTAGTTTGAAAGTTGTTTCATGGCTGTACACATCAACACAAAAAAGTTGTTATCTCAGTGCAGGCAATGCTTAAATAATACAACTAGTATACATTTCAATTTTACACCAAAGCACTTACTGCAAACCTAATGGAAACACTTTAGGTTAACTTCCCACATGATTCTGAGATGTCTGAAAGTTGTTTCATACCTGTGCACATAAAGACAAAAAAGTTGATTTCACAGTGAATAGAATGCTTTGACATAAAAGTAGTATACATTTCAATTGTACTCAAAAGTCCTGACTGCAAACCTAATGCAAACACATTGGTTAACTTCTCAGATGAGGTATGACTAGGTTTAAAGTTGTTTCATGCCTCAGTTCATCAAGACAAAAAAGTTACTTTCTCAGTACTACTATGCTCTGACATTAAGGTAGTATACATCTCAATTTTACACCAAAGCACTTACTGCAAAACTAATGGAAACACCTTAGGTTAACTTCCCACATGATTATGAGTAGTTTGAAAGTTGTTTCATGCCTGTACACATCAACACAAAAAAGTTGTTATCTCAGTGCATGCAATGCTTTTACAATACATATAGTATACATTTCAATTTTACACCAAAGCACTTACTGCAAACCTAATGGAAACACCTTAGGTTAACTTTCCACATGATTCTGAGATGTCTGAAAGTTGTTTCATACCTGTGCACATAAAGACAAAAAAGTTGATTTCTCAGTGCATGCAATGCTTAGACAATACAAATAGTAACATTTCAATTTTACGCCAAAGCACTTACTGCAAACCCAATGGAAACAACGTAGACTAACTTCCCACATGATTCTGAGATGTCTGAAAGTTGTTTCATACCTGTGCACATCAAGACAAAAAAGTTGTTTTCTCAGTGCATGCAATGCTTTTACAATACAAATAGTATACATTTCAATTTTACACCAAAGCACTTACTGCAAACCTAATGGAAACACCTTAGGTTAACTTTCCACATGATTATGAGTAGTTTGAAAGTTGTTTCATGGCTGTACACATCAACAGAAAAAACTTGTTATCTCAGTGCATGCAATGCTTAGACAATACAAATAGTATACATTTCAATTTTACTCCAAAGCACTTACTGCAAACCTAATGGAAACACCTTAGGTTAACTTCCCACATGATTCTGAGATGTCTGAAAGTTGTTTCATACCTGTGCACATAAAGACAAAAAAGTTGATTTCACAGTGAATAGAATGCTTTGACATAAAAGTAGTATACATTTCAATTTTACACCAAAGTACTTACTACAAACCTAATGGAAACACCTGAGGTGAACTTCCCACATGATTATGAGTAGTTTGAAAGTTGTTTCATGGCTGTACACATCAACACAAAAAAGATGTTTTCTCAGTGCATGCAATGCTTAGACAATACAAATAGTATACATTTCAATTTTACTCCAAAGCACTTCCTGCAAACCTATTGGAAACACTTTAGGTTAACTTCGCACATGATTCTGAGATGTCTGAAAGTTGTTTCATACCTGTGCACATAAAGACAAAAAAGTTGATTTCACAGTGAATAGAATGCTTTGACATAAAAGTAGTATACATTTCAATTTTACACCAAAGTACTTACTGCAAACCTAATGGAAACACCTGAGGTGAACTTCCCACATGATTATGAGTAGTTTGAAAGTTGTTTCATGGCTGTACACATCAACACAAAAAAGTTGTTATCTCAGTGCATGCAATGCTTAGACAATACAAATAGTATACATTTCAATTTTACACCAAAGCACTTACTGCAAACCTAATGGAAACACTTTAGGTTAACTTCCCACATGATTCTGAGATGTCTGAAAGTTGTTTCATAACTGTGCACATAGAGACAAAAAAGTTGATATCACAGTGAATAGAATGCTTTGACATAAAAGTAGTATACATTTCAATTGTACTCAAAAGTCCTGACTACAAACCTAATGCAAACACATTTGGTTAACTTCCCACATGAGTATGAGTAGGTTTAAAGTTGTTTCATGCCTCAGTTCATCAAGACAAAAAAGTTACTTTCTCAGTGCTACGATGTTCTGACATTAAGGTAGTATACATCTCAATTTTACACCAAAGTACTTACTGCAAACCTAATGGAAACACTTTAGGTTACATTCCAAATGATTATGAGTAGTTTGAAAGTTGTTTCATAGCTGTACACATCAACACAAAAAAGTTGTTATCTCAGTGCATGCAATGCTTAGAGAATACAAATAGTATACATTTCAATTTACACCAAAGCACTTTCTGCATACCTAATGGAAACAACTTAGATTAACTTCCCACATGATTCTGAGATGTCTGAAAGTTCTTTAAACCTGTGCACATAAAGACAAATAAGTTGATCTCTCAGTGAATAGAATGCTTTGACATAAATGTAGTTTCCATTTCATTTGTACTCAAAAGTCGTGACTGCAAACATAATGGAAACACTTAGTTTAACTTTCCACATGATTATGAGTAGCTTGAAAGTTGTTCCATGGCTGTACACATCAGCACAAAAAAGTTCAAAAAAGTTGTTATCTCAGTGCATGCAATGCTTAGACAATACAAATAGTATACATTTCAATTTTACACCAAAGCACATACTGCAAACCTAATGGAAACAACTTAGACTAACTTCCCACATGATTCTGAGATGTCTCAAAGTTGTTTCATACCTGTGCACATAAAGACAAAAAAGTTGATTTCACAGTGAATAGAATGCTTTGACATAAAAGTAGTATACATTTCAATTGTACTCAAAAGTCCTGACTGCAAACCTAATGCAAACACATTTGGTTAACTTCCCAGATGAGTATGACTAGGTTTAAAGTTGTTTCATGCGTCAGTTCATCAAGACAAAAAAGTTACTTTCTCAGTACTACTATGCTCTGACATTAAGGTAGTATACATCTCAATTTTACACCAAAGTACTTACTGCAAACTAATGGAAACACCTTAGGTTAATTTCCCACATGATTATGAGTAGTTTGAAAGTTGTTTCATGGCTGTACACATAAAGACAAAAAAGTTGATTTCACAGTGAATAGAATGCTTTGACATAAAAGTAGTATACATTTCAATTGTACTCAAAAGTCCTGACTGCAAACCTATTGCAAACACATTTGGTTAACTTCCCAGATGAGTATGACTAGGTTTAAAGTTGTTTCATGCCTCAGTTCATCAAGACAAAAAAGTTACTGTCTCAGTACTACTATGCTCTGACATTAAGGTAGTATACATCTCAATTTTACACCAAAGTACTTACTGCAAACTAATGGAAACACCTTAGGTTAACTTCCCACATGATTATGAGTAGTTTGAAAGTTGTTTCATGGCTGTACACATCAACACAAAAAAGTTGTTATCTCAGTGCATGCAATGCTTTTACAATACATATAGTATACATTTCAATTTTACACCAAAGCACTTACTGCAAACCTAATGGAAACACCTTAGGTTAACTTTCCACATGATTCTGAGATGTCTGAAAGTTGTTTCATACCTGTGCACATAAAGACAAAAAAGTTGTTTTCTCAGTGCATGCAATGCTTTTACAATACAAATAGTATACATTTCAATTTTACACCAAAGCACTTACTGCAAACCTAATGGAAACACCTTAGGTTAACTTTCCACATGATTATGAGTAGTTTGAAAGTTGTTTCATGGCTGAACACATCAACAGAAAACACTTGTTATCTCAGTGCATGCAATGCTTAGACAATACAAATAGTATACATTTCAATTTTACGCCAAAGCTCTTACTGCAAACCTAAAGGAAACACCTTAGGTTAACTTCCCACATGATTCTGAGATGTCTGAAAGTTGTTTCATACCTGTGCACATAAAGACAAAAAAGTTGATTTCACAGTGAATAGAATGCTTTGACATAAAAGTAGTATACATTTCAATTTTACACCAAAGTACTTACTGCAAACCTAATGGAAACACCTGAGGTGAACTTCCCACATGATTATGAGTAGTTTGAAAGTTGTTTCATGGCTGTACACATCAACACAAAAAAGTTGTTATCTCAGTGCATGCAATGCTTAGACAATACAAATAGTATACATTTCAATTTTACTCCAAAGCACTTACTGCAAACCTAATGGAAACACTTTAGGTTAACTACCCACATGATTCTGAGATGTCTGAAAGTTGTTTCATACCTGTGCACATCAAGACAAAAAAGTTGATTTCTCAGTGAATAGAATGCTTTGACATAAAAGTAGTATACATTTCAATTTTACACCAAAGCACTTACTGCAAACCTAATGGAAACACTTTAGGTTAACTTTCCACATGATTATGAGTAGTTTCAAAGTTGTTTCATGGCTTTACACATCAACACAAAAAAGTTGTTATCTCAGTGCAGGCAATGCTTAAACAATACAACTAGTATACATTTCAATTTTACACCAAAGCACTTACTGCAAACCTAATGGAAACAACTTAGATTAACTTCCCACATGATTCTGAGATGTCTGAAAGTTGTTTCATACCAGTGCACATCAAGACAAAAAAGTTGTATTCTCAGTGCATGCAATGCTTTTACAAGACAAATAGTATACATTTCAATTTTACACCAAAGCACTTACTGCAAACCTAATGGAAACACCTTAGGTCAACTTTCCACATGATTATGAGTAGTATCAAAGTTGTTTCATGGCTGTACACATCAACACAAAGAAGTTGTTATCTCAGGGCATGCAATGCTTAGTCAGTACAAATAGTATACATTTCAATTTTACTCCAAAGCCCTTACTGCAAACCTAATGGAAACACCTTAGGTTAACTTCCCACATGATTCTGAGATGTCTGAAAGTTGTTTCATACCTGTGCACATAAAGACAAAAAAGTTGATTTCACAGTGAATAGAATGCTTTGACATAAAAGTAGTATACATTTCAATTGTACTCAAAAGTCCTGACTGCAAACCTAATGTAAACACATTTGGTTAACTTCCCAGATGAGTATGACTAGGTTTAAAGTTGTTTCATGCCTCAGTTCATCAAGACAAAACAGTTACTGTCTCAGTACTACTATGCTCTGACATTAAGGTAGTATACATCTCAATTTTACACCAAAGTACTTACTGCAAACTAATGGAAACACCTTAGGTGAACTTCCCACATGATTATGAGTAGTTTGAAAGTTGTTTCATGGCTGTACACATCAACACAAAAAAGTTGTTATCTCAGAGCATGCAATGCTTTTACAATACATATAGTATACATTTCAATTTTACACCAAAGCACTTACTGCAAACCTAATGGAAACACCTTAGGTTAACTTTCCACATGATTCTGAGATGTCTGAAAGTTGTTTCATACCTGTGCACATAAAGACAAAAAAGTTGTTTTCTCAGGGCATGCAATGCTTTTACAATACAAATAGTATACATTTCAATTTTACACCAAAGCACTTACTGCAAACCTAATGGAAACACCTTAGGTTAACTTTCCACATGATTATGAGTAGTTTGAAAGTTGTTTCATGGCTGTACACATCAACAGAAAACACTTGTTATCTCAGTGCATGCAATGCTTAGACAATACAAATAGTATACATTTCAATTTTACACCAAAGCTCTTACTGCAAACCTAATGGAAACACCTTAGGTTAACTTCCCACATGATTCTGAGATGTCTGAAAGTTGTTTCATACCTGTGCACATAAAGACAAAAAAGTTGATTTCACAGTGAATAGAATGCTTTGACATAAAAGTAGTATACATTTCAATTTTACACCAAAGTACTTACTGCAAACCTAATGGAAACACCTGAGGTGAACTTCCCACATGATTATGAGTAGTTTGAAAGTTGTTTCATGGCTGTACACATCAACACAAAAAAGTTGTTATCTCAGTGCATGCAATGCTTAGACAATACAAATAGTATACATTTCAATTTTACTCCAAAGCACTTACTGCAAACCTAATGGAAACACCATAGGTTAACTTCCCACATGATTCTGAGATGTCTGAAAGTTGTTTCACAGCTGTGCACATAAAGACAAAAAAGTTGATTTCACAGTGAATAGAATGCTTTGACATAAAAGTAGTATACATTTCAATTTTACACCAAAGCACTTACTGCAAACCTAATGGAAACACTTTAGGTTAACTTTCCACATGATTATGAGTAGTTTCAAAGTTGTTTCATGGCTTTACACATCGACACAAAAAAGTTGTTATCTCAGTGCAGGCAATGCTTAAACAATACAACTAGTACACATTTCAATTTTACACCAAAGCACTTACTGCAAACCTAATGGAAACAACTTAGATTAACTTCCCACATGATTCTGAGATGTCTGAAAGTTGTTTCATACCTGTGGACATCAAGACAAAAAAGTTGTTTTCTCAGTGCATGCAATGATTTTACAATACATATAGTATACATTTCAATTTTACACCAAAGCACTTACTGCAAACCTAATGGAAACACTTTAGGTTAACTTCCCAGATGAGTATGACTAGTTTTAAAGTTGTTTCATGCCTCAGTTCATCAAGACAAAAAAGTTACTTTCTCAGTACTGCTATGCTCTGACATTAAGGTAGTATACATCTCAATTTTACACCAAAGTGCTTACTGCAAACTAATTGAAACACCTTAGGTTAACTTCCCCCATGATTATGAGTGGTTTGAAAGTTGTTTCATGGCTGTACACATCAACACAAAAAAGTTGTTATCTCAGTGCATGCAATGCTTAGACAATACAAATAGTATACATTTCAATTTACACCAAAGTACTTACTGCAAACCCTAATGGAAACAACTTAGATTAACTTCCCACATGATTCTGAGATGTCTGAAAGTTGTTTCATACCTGTGCACATCAAGGCAAAAAAGTTGTTTTCTCAGTGCATGCAATGCTTAGACAATACAAATAGTATACATTTCAATTTTACTCCAAAGCACTTACTGCAAACCTAATGGAAACACTTTAGGTTAACTTCCCACATGATTCTGAGATGTCTGAAAGTTGTTTCATTCCTGTGCACATAAAGACAAAAAAGTTGATTTCACAGTGAATAGAATGCTTTGACATAAATGTAGTTTACATTTCAATTGTACTCAAAAGTCCTGACTGCAAACCTAATGGAAACACCTTTGGTTAACTTCCCAGATGAGTATGACTAGTTTTAAAGTTGTTTCATGCCTCAGTTCATCAAGACAAAAAAGTTACTTTCTCAGTACTACTATGCTCTGATATTAAGGTAGTATACATCTCAATTTTACACCAAAGTGCTTACTGCAAACTAATTGAAACACCTTAGGTTAACTTCCCACATGATTATGAATGGTTTGAAAGTTGTTTCATGGCTGTACACATCAACACAAAAAAGTTGTTATCTCAGTGCATGCAATGCTTAGACAATACAAATAGTATACATTTCAATTTTACACCAAAGTACTTACTGCAAACCTAATGGAAACAACTTAGATTAACTTCCCACATGATTCTGAGATGTCTGAAAGTTGTTTCATACCTGTGCACATCAAGGCAAAAAAGTTGCTTTCTCAGTGCATGCAATTCTTTTACAATACATATAGTATACATTTCAATTTTACACCAAAGCACTTACTGCAAACCTAATGGAAACACCTTAGGTTAACTTTCCACATGATTATGACCAGTTTGAAAGTTGTTTCATGGCGGTACACATCAACAGAAAAAAGTTGTTATCTCAGTGCATGCAATGCTTAGACAATACAAATAGTATACATTTCAATTTTACTCCAAAGCACTTACTGCAAACCTAATGGAAACACTTTAGGTTAACTTCCCACATGATTCTGAGATGTCTGAAAGTTGTTTCATTCCTGTGCACATAAAGACAAAAAAGTTGATTTCACAGTGAATAGAATGCTTTGACATAAAAGTAGTATACATTTCAATTGTACTCAAAAGTCCTGACTGCAAACCTAATGCAAACACATTTGGTTAACTTCCCAGATGAGTATGACTAGGTTTAAAGTTGTTTCATGCGTCAGTTCATCAAGACAAAAAAGTTACTTTCTCAGTACTACTATGCTCTGATATTAAGGTAGTATACATCTCAATTTTACACCAAAGTACTTACTGCAAACTAATGGAAACACCTTAGGTTAACTTCCCACATGATTATGAGTAGTTTGAAAGTTGTTTCATGGCTGTACACATCAACACAAAAAAGTTGTTATCTCAGAGCATGCAATGCTTTTACAATACATATAGTATACATTTCAATTTTACACCAAAGCACTTACTGCAAACCTAATGGAAACAACTTAGATTAACTTCCCACATGATTCTGAGATGTCTGAAAGTTGTTTCATACCTGTGCACATCAAGACAAAAAAGTTGTTTTCTCAGTGCATGCAATTCTTTTACAATACATATAGTATACATTTCAATTTTACACCAAAGCACTTACTGCAAACCTAATGGAAACACCTTAGGTTAACTTTCCACATGATTATGAGTAGTTTGAAAGTTGTTTCATGGCTGTACACATCAACACAAAAAAGTTGTTATCTCAGTGCATGCAACGCTTAGACAATACAAATAGTATACATTTCAATTTTACACCAAAGCACTTACTGCAAACCTAATGGAAACACTTTAGGTTAACTTCCCACATGATTCTGAGATGTCTGAAAGTTGTTTCATAACTGTGCACATAGAGACAAAAAAGTTGATATCACAGTGAATAGAATGCTTTGACATAAAAGTAGTATATATTTCAATTGTACTCAAAAGTCCTGACTGCAAACCTAATGCAAACACATTTCGTTAACTTCCCACATGAGTATGAGTAGGTTTAAAGTTGTTTCATGCCTCAGTTCATCAAGACAAAAAAGTTACTGTCTCAGTGCTACCATGTTCTGACATTAAGGTAGTATACATCTCAATTTTACACCAAAGTACTTACTGCAAACCTAATGGAAACACTTTAGGTTACATTCCCAAATGATTATGAGTAGTTTGAAAGTTGTTTCATAGCTGTACACATCAACACAAAAAAGTTGTTATCTCAGTGCATGCAATGCTTAGAGAATACAAATAGTATACATTTCAATTTTACACCAAAGCACTTACTGCAAACCTAATGGAAACAACTTAGCTTAACTTCCCACATGATTCTGAGATGTCTGAAAGTTCTTTAATACCTGTGCACATAAAGACAAAAAAGTTGATTTCTCAGTGAATAGAATGCTTTGACATAAATGTAGTTTCCATTTCATTTGTACTCAAAAGTCCTGACTGCAAACATAATGGAAAAACTTAGTTTAACTTTCCACATGATTATGAGTAGCTTGAAAGTTGTTCCATAGCTGTACACATCAGCACAAAAAAGTTGTTATCTCAGTGCATGCAATGCTTAGACAATACAAATAGTATACATTTCAATTTTACACCAAAGCACTTACTGCAAACCTAATGGAAACACTTTAGGTTAACTACCCACATGATTCTGAGATGTCTGAAAGTTGTTTCATACCTGTGCACATCAAGACAAAAAAGTTGTTTTCTCAGTGCATGCAATGCTTTTACAATACAAATAGTATATATTTCAATTTTACACCAAAGCACTTACTGCAAACCTAATGGAAACACTTTAGGTTAACTTTCCACATGATTATGAGTAGTTTGAAAGTTGTTTCATGGCTGTACACATCAACACAAAAAAGTTGTTATCTCAGTGCAGGCAATGCTTAGACAGTACAAATAGTATACATTTCAATTTTACTCCAAAGCACTTACTGCAAACCTAATGGAAACACCTTAGGTTAACTTCCCACATGATTCTGAGATGTCTGAAAGTTGTTTCATACCTGTGCACATAAAGACAAAAAAGTTGATTTCACAGTGAATAGAATGCTTTGACATAAAAGTAGTATACATTTCAATTGTACTCAAAAGTCCTGACTGCAAACCAAATGCAAACACATTTGGTTAACTTCCCAGATGAGTATGACTAGGTTTAAAGTTGTTTCATCCCTCAGTTCATCAAGACAAACAAGTTACTTTCTCAGTACTACTATGCCCTGACATTAAGGTAGTATACATCTCAATTTTACACCAAAGCACTTACTGCAAACCTAATGGAAACACCTTAGGTTAACTTTCCACATGATTATGAGTAGTTTGAAAGTTGTTTCATGGCTGTACACATCAACACAAAAAAGTTGTTATCTCAGTGCATGCAATGCTTTTACAATACATATAGTATACATTTCAATTTTACACCAAAGCACTTACTCCAAACCCAATGGAAACAACTTAGACTAACTTCCCACATGATTCTGAGATGTCTGAAAGTTGTTTCATACCTGTGCACATCAAGACAAAAAAGTTGTTTTCTCAGTGCATGCAATGCTTAGACAATACAAATAGTATACATTTCAATTTTACACCAAAGCACTTACTCCAAACCCAATGGAAACACCTTAGGTTAACTTTCCACATGATTATGAGTAGTTTGAAAGTTGTTTCATGGCTGTACACATCAACAGAAAAAACTTGTTATCTCAGTGCATGCAATGCTTAGACAATACAAATAGTATACATTTCAATTTTACACCAAAGCTCTTACTGCAAACCTAATGGAAACACCTTAGGTTAACTTCCCACATGATTCTGAGATGTCTGAAAGTTGTTTCATACCTGTGCACATAAAGACAAAAAAGTTGATTTCACAGTGAATAGAATGCTTTGACATAAAAGTAGTATACATTTCAATTTTACACCAAAGTACTTACTGCAAACCTAATGGAAACACCTGAGGTGAACTTCCCACATGATTATGAGTAGTTTGAAAGTTGTTTCATGGCTGTACACATCAACACAAAAAAGTTGTTATCTCAGTGCATGCAATGCTTAGACAATACAAATAGTATACATTTCAATTTTACTCCAAAGCACTTACTGCAAACCTAATGGAAACACCATAGGTTAACTTCCCACATGATTCTGAGATGTCTGAAAGTTGTTTCATAGCTGTGCACATAAAGACAAAAAAGTTGATTTCACAGTGAATAGAATGCTTTGACATAAAAGTAGTATACATTTCAATTTTACACCAAAGCACTTACTGCAAACCTAATGGAAACACTTTAGGTTAACTTTCCACATGATTATGAGTAGTTTCAAAGTTGTTTCATGGCTGTACACATCAACACAAAAAAGTTGTTATCTCAGTGCAGGCAATGCTTAAACAATACAACTAGTATACATTTCAATTTTACACCTAAGCACTTACTGCAAACCTAATGGAAACAACTTAGATTAACTTCCCACATGATTCTGAGATGTCTGAAAGTTGTTTCATACCTGTGGACATCAAGACAAAAAAGTTGTTTTCTCAGTGCATGCAATGCTTTTACAATACATATAGTATACATTTCAATTTTACACCAAAGCACTTACTGCAAACCTAATGGAAACACTTTAGGTTAACTTCCCACATGATTCTGAGATGTCTGAAAGTTGTTTCATACCTGTGCACATAAAGACAAAAAAGTTGATTTCTCAGTGAGTAGAATGCTTTGACATAAATGTAGTTTCCATTTCAATTGTACTCAAAAGTCCTGACTGCAAACCTAATGGAAACACCTTTGGTTAACTTCCCAGATGAGTATGACTAGTTTTAAAGTTGTTTCATGCCTCAGTTCATCAAGACAAAAAAGTTTCTTTCTCAGTACTACTATGCTCTGTCATTAAGGTAGTATACATCACAATTTTACACCAAAGTGCTTACTGCAAACTAATTGAAACACCTTAGGTTAACTTCCCACATGATTATGAGTGGTTTGAAAGTTGTTTCATGGCTGTACACATCAACACAAAAAAGTTGTTATCTCAGTGCATGCAATGCTTAGACAATACAAATAGTATACATTTCAATTTTACACCAAAGTACTTACTGCAAACCCAATGGAAACAACTTAGATTAACTTCCCACATGATTCTGAGATGTCTGAAAGTTGTTTCATACCTGTGCACATCAAGGCAAAAAAGTTGTTTTCTCAGTGCATGCAATTCTTTTACAATACATATAGTATACATTTCAATTTTACACCAAAGCACTTACTGCAAACCTAATGGAAACACCTTAGGTTAACTTTCCACATGATTATGAGCAGTTTGAAAGTAGTTTCATGGCGGTACACATCAACAGAAAAAAGTTGTTATCTCAGTGCATGCAATGCTTAGACAATACAAATAGTATACATTTCAATTTTACTCCAAAGCACTTACTGCAAACCTAATGGAAACACTTTAGGTTAACTTCCCACATGATTCTGAGATGTCTGAAAGTTGTTTCATTCCTGTGCACATAAAGACAAAAAAGTTGATTTCACAGTGAATAGAATGCTTTGACATAAAAGTAGTATACATTTCAATTGTACTCAAAAGTCCTGACTGCAAACCTAATGCAAACACATTTGGTTAACTTCCCAGATGAGTATGACTAGGTTTAAAGTTGTTTCATGCGTCAGTTCATCAAGACAAAAAAGTTACTTTCTCAGTACTACTATGCTCTGATATTAAGGTAGTATACATCTCAATTTTACACCAAAGTACTTACTGCAAACTAATGGAAACACCTTAGGTTAACTTCCCACATGATTATGAGTAGTTTGAAAGTTGTTTCATGGCTGTACACATCAACACAAAAAAGTTGTTATCTCAGAGCATGCAATGCTTTTACAATACATATAGTATACATTTCAATTTTACACCAAAGCACTTACTGCAAACCTAATGGAAACAACTTAGATTAACTTCCCACATGATTCTGAGATGTCTGAAAGTTGTTTCATACCTGTGCAGATCAAGACAAAAAAGTTGTTTTCTCAGTGCATGCAATTCTTTTACAATACATATAGTATACATTTCAATTTTACACCAAAGCACTTACTGCAAACCTAATGGAAACACCTTAGGTTAACTTTCCACATGATTATGAGTAGTTTGAAAGTTGTTTCATGGCTGTACACATCAACACAAAAAAGTTGTTATCTCAGTGCATGCAATGCTTAGAGAATACAAATAGTATACATTTCAATTTTACACCAAAGCACTTACTGCAAACCTAATGGAAACACTTTAGGTTAACTTCCCACATGATGCTGAGATGTCTGAAAGTTGTTTCATAACTGTGCACATAGAGACAAAAAAGTTGATATCACAGTGAATAGAATGCTTTGACATAAAAGTAGCATACATTTCAATTGTACTCAAAAGTCCTGACTGCAAACCTGATGCAAACACATTTGGTTAACTTCCCACATGAGTATGAGTAGGTTTAAAGTTCTTTCATGCCTCAGTTCATCAAGACAAAAAAGTTACTTTCTCAGTGCTACTATGTTCTGACATTAAGGTAGTATACATCTCAATTTTACACCAAAGTACTTACTGCAAACCTAATGGAAACACTTTAGGTTACATTCCCAAATGATTATGAGTAGTTTGAAAGTTGTTTCATAGCTGTACACATCAACACAAAAAAGTTGTTATCTCAGTGCATGCAATGCTTAGAGAAAACAAATAGTATACATTTCAATTTTACACCAAAGCACTTACTGCAAACCTAATGGAAACAACTTAGATTAACTTCCCACATGATTCTGAGATGTCTGAAAGTTGTTTCATACCTGTGCACATCAAGACAAAAAAGTTGTTTTCTCAGTGCATGCAATTCTTTTACAATACATATAGTATACATTTCAATTTTACACCAAAGCACTTACTGCAAACCTAATGGAAACACCTTAGGTTAACTTTCCACATGATTATGAGTAGCTTGAAAGTTGTTCCATGGCTGTACACATCAGCACAAAAAAGTTGTTATATCAGTGCATGCAATGCTTAGACAATTCAAATAGTATACATTTCAATTTTACACTAAAGCACTTACTGCAAACCTAATGGAAACACCTTAGGTTAACTTTCCACATGATTATGAGTAGTTTGAAAGTTGTTTCATGGCTGTACACATCAACACAAAAAAGTTGTTATCTCAGTGCATGCAATGCTTAGACAATACAAATAGTATACATTTCAATTTTACACCAAAGCACTTACTGCAAACCTAATGGAAACAACTTAGATTAACTTCCCACATGATTCTGAGATGTCTGAAAGTTGTTTCATACCTGTGCACAACAAGACAAAAAAGTTGTTTTCTCAGTGCATCCAATGCTTTTACAATACAAATAGTATACATTTCAATTTTACACCAAAGCACTTACTGCAAACCTAATGGAAACACCTTAGGTTAACTTTCCACATGATTATGAGTAGTTTGAAAGTTGTTTCATGGCTGTACACATCAACACAAAAAAGTTGTTATCTCAGTGCATGCAATGCTTAGACAATACAAATAGTATACATTTCAATTTTACACCAAAGCACATACTGCAAACCTAATGGAAACAACTTAGACTAACTTCCCACATTGTTCTGAGATGTCTGAAAGTTGTTTCATACCTGTGCACATCAAGACAAAAAAGTTGTTTTCTCAGTGCATGCAATGCTTTTACAATACAAATAGTATACATTTCAATTTTAAACCAAAGCACTTACTGCAAACCTAATGGAAACACCTTAGGTTAACTTTCCACATGATTATGAGTAGTTTGAAAGTTGTTTCATGGCTGTACACATCAACACAAAAAAGTTGTTATCTCAGTGCATGCAATGCTTTTACAATACATATAGTATACATTTCAATTTTACACCAAAGCACTTACTCCAAACCCAATGGAAACAACTTAGACTAACTTCCCACATGATTCTGAGATGTCTGAAAGTTGTTTCATACCTGTGCACATCAAGACAAAAAAGTTGTTTTCTCAGTGCATGCAATGCTTAGACAATACAAATAGTATACATTTCAATTTTACACCAAAGCACTTACTCCAAACCCAATGGAAACACCTTAGGTTAACTTTCCACATGATTATGAGTAGTTTGAAAGTTGTTTCATGGCTGTACACATCAACAGAAAAAACTTGTTATCTCAGTGCATGCAATGCTTAGACAATACAAATAGTATACATTTCAATTTTACACCAAAGCTCTTACTGCAAACCTAATGGAAACACCTTAGGTTAACTTCCCACATGATTCTGAGATGTCTGAAAGTTGTTTCATACCTGTGCACATAAAGACAAAAAAGTTGATTTCACAGTGAATAGAATGCTTTGACATAAAAGTAGTATACATTTCAATTTTACACCAAAGTACTTACTGCAAACCTAATGGAAACACCTGAGGTGAACTTCCCACATGATTATGAGTAGTTTGAAAGTTGTTTCATGGCTGTACACATCAACACAAAAAAGTTGTTATCTCAGTGCATGCAATGCTTAGACAATACAAATAGTATACATTTCAATTTTACTCCAAAGCACTTACTGCAAACCTAATGGAAACACCATAGGTTAACTTCCCACATGATTCTGAGATGTCTGAAAGTTGTTTCATAGCTGTGCACATAAAGACAAAAAAGTTGATTTCACAGTGAATAGAATGCTTTGACATAAAAGTAGTATACATTTCAATTTTACACCAAAGCACTTACTGCAAACCTAATGGAAACACTTTAGGTTAACTTTCCACATGATTATGAGTAGTTTCAAAGTTGTTTCATGGCTGTACACATCAACACAAAAAAGTTGTTATCTCAGTGCAGGCAATGCTTAAACAATACAACTAGTATACATTTCAATTTTACACCTAAGCACTTACTGCAAACCTAATGGAAACAACTTAGATTAACTTCCCACATGATTCTGAGATGTCTGAAAGTTGTTTCATACCTGTGGACATCAAGACAAAAAAGTTGTTTTCTCAGTGCATGCAATGCTTTTACAATACATATAGTATACATTTCAATTTTACACCAAAGCACTTACTGCAAACCTAATGGAAACACTTTAGGTTAACTTCCCACATGATTCTGAGATGTCTGAAAGTTGTTTCATACCTGTGCACATAAAGACAAAAAAGTTGCTTTCTCAGTGAGTAGAATGCTTTGACATAAATGTAGTTTCCATTTCAATTGTACTCAAAAGTCCTGACTGCAAACCTAATGGAAACACCTTTGGTTAACTTCCCAGATGAGTATGACTAGTTTTAAAGTTGTTTCATGCCTCAGTTCATCAAGACAAAAAAGTTTCTTTCTCAGTACTACTATGCTCTGTCATTAAGGTAGTATACATCTCAATTTTACACCAAAGTGCTTACTGCAAACTAATTGAAACACCTTAGGTTAACTTCCCACATGATTATGAGTGGTTTGAAAGTTGTCTCATGGCTGTACACATCAACACAAAAAAGTTGTTATCTCAGTGCATGCAATGCTTAGACAATACAAATAGTATACATTTCAATTTTACACCAAAGTACTTACTGCAAACCCAATGGAAACAACTTAGATTAACTTCCCACATGATTCTGAGATGTCTGAAAGTTGTTTCATACCTGTGCACATCAAGGCAAAAAAGTTGTTTTCTCAGTGCATGCAATTCTTTTACAATACATATAGTATACATTTCAATTTTACACCAAAGCACTTACTGCAAACCTAATGGAAACACCTTAGGTTAACTTTCCACATGATTATGAGCAGTTTGAAAGTAGTTTCATGGCGGTACACATCAACAGAAAAAAGTTGTTATCTCAGTGCATGCAATGCTTAGACAATACAAATAGTATACATTTCAATTTTACTCCAAAGCACTTACTGCAAACCTAATGGAAACACTTTAGGTTAACTTCCCACATGATTCTGAGATGTCTGAAAGTTGTTTCATTCCTGTGCACATAAAGACAAAAAAGTTGATTTCACAGTGAATAGAATGCTTTCACATAAAAGTAGTATACATTTCAATTGTACTCAAAAGTCCTGACTGCAAACCTAATGCAAACACATTTGGTTAACTTCCCAGATGAGTATGACTAGGTTTAAAGTTGTTTCATGCGTCAGTTCATCAAGACAAAAAAGTTACTTTCTCAGTACTACTATGCTCTGATATTAAGGTAGTATACATCTCAATTTTACACCAAAGTACTTACTGCAAACTAATGGAAACACCTTAGGTTAACTTCCCACATGATTATGAGTAGTTTGAAAGTTGTTTCATGGCTGTACACATCAACACAAAAAAGTTGTTATCTCAGAGCATGCAATGCTTTTACAATACATATAGTATACATTTCAATTTTACACCAAAGCACTTACTGCAAACCTAATGGAAACAACTTAGATTAACTTCCCACATGATTCTGAGATGTCTGAAAGTTGTTTCATACCTGTGCAGATCAAGACAAAAAAGTTGTTTTCTCAGTGCATGCAATTCTTTTACAATACATATAGTATACATTTCAATTTTACACCAAAGCACTTACTGCAAACCTAATGGAAACACCTTAGGTTAACTTTCCACATGATTATGAGTAGTTTGAAAGTTGTTTCATGGCTGTACACATCAACACAAAAAAGTTGTTATCTCAGTGCATGCAATGCTTAGAGAATACAAATAGTATACATTTCAATTTTACACCAAAGCACTTACTGCAAACCTAATGGAAACACTTTAGGTTAACTTCCCACATGATGCTGAGATGTCTGAAAGTTGTTTCATAACTGTGCACATAGAGACAAAAAAGTTGATATCACAGTGAATAGAATGCTTTGACATAAAAGTAGCATACATTTCAATTGTACTCAAAAGTCCTGACTGCAAACCTGATGCAAACACATTTGGTTAACTTCCCACATGAGTATGAGTAGGTTTAAAGTTCTTTCATGCCTCAGTTCATCAAGACAAAAAAGTTACTTTCTCAGTGCTACTATGTTCTGACATTAAGGTAGTATACATCTCAATTTTACACCAAAGTACTTACTGCAAACCTAATGGAAACACTTTAGGTTACATTCCCAAATGATTATGAGTAGTTTGAAAGTTGTTTCATAGCTGTACACATCAACACAAAAAAGTTGTTATCTCAGTGCATGCAATGCTTAGAGAAAACAAATAGTATACATTTCAATTTTACACCAAAGCACTTACTGCAAACCTAATGGAAACAACTTAGATTAACTTCCCACATGATTCTGAGATGTCTGAAAGTTGTTTCATACCTGTGCACATCAAGACAAAAAAGTTGTTTTCTCAGTGCATGCAATTCTTTTACAATACATATAGTATACATTTCAATTTTACACCAAAGCACTTACTGCAAACCTAATGGAAACACCTTAGGTTAACTTTCCACATGATTATGAGTAGCTTGAAAGTTGTTCCATGGCTGTACACATCAGCACAAAAAAGTTGTTATATCAGTGCATGCAATGCTTAGACAATACAAATAGTATACATTTCAATTTTACACCAAAGCACTTACTGCAAACCTAATGGAAACACTTTAGGTTAACTTCCCACATGATTCTGAGATGTCTGAAAGTTGTTTCATAACTGTGCACATAGAGACAAAAAAGTTGATATCACAGTGAATAGAATGCTTTGACATAAAAGTAGTATATATTTCAATTGTACTCAAAAGTCCTGACTGCAAACCTAATGCAAACACATTTCGTTAACTTCCCACATGAGTATGAGTAGGTTTAAAGTTGTTTCATGCCTCAGTTCATCAAGACAAAAAAGTTACTGTCTCAGTGCTACTATGTTCTGACATTAAGGTAGTATACATCTCAATTTTACACCAAAGTACTTACTGCAAACCTAATGGAAACACTTTAGGTTACATTCCCAAATGATTATGAGTAGTTTGAAAGTTGTTTCATAGCTGTACACATCAACACAAAAAAGTTGTTATCTCAGTGCATGCAATGCTTAGAGAATACAAATAGTATACATTTCAATTTTACACCAAAGCACTTACTGAAAACCTAATGGAAACAACTTAGATTAACTTCCCACATGATTCTGAGATGTCTGAAAGTTCTTTAATACCTGTGCACATAAAGACAAAAAAGTTGATTTCCCAGTGAATAGAATGCTTTGACATAAATGTAGTTTCCATTTCATTTGTACTCAAAAGTCCTGACTGCAAACATAATGGAAAAACTTAGTTTAACTTTCCACATGATTATGAGTAGCTTGAAAGTTGTTCCATGGCTGTACACATCAGCACAAAAAAGTTGTTATCTCAGTGCATGCAATGCTTAGACAATACAAATAGTATACATTTCAATTTTACACCAAAGCACTTACTGCAAACCTAATGGAAACACTTTAGGTTACCTACCCACATGATTCTGAGATGTCTGAAAGTTGTTTCATACCTGTGCACATCAAGACAAAAAAGTTGTTTTCTCAGTGCATGCAATGCTTTTACAATACAAATAGTATATATTTCAATTTTACACCAAAGCACTTACTGCAAACCTAATGGAAACACTTTAGGTTAACTTTCCACATGATTATGAGTAGTTTGAAAGTTGTTTCATGGCTGTACACATCAACACAAAAAAGTTGTTATCTCAGAGCATGCAATGCTTTTACAATACATATAGTATACATTTCAATTTTACACCAAAGCACTTACTGCAAACCTAATGGAAACACCTTAGGTTAACTTTCCACATGATTCTGAGATGTCTGAAAGTTGTTTCATACCTGTGCACATCAAGACAAAAAAGTTGTTTTCTCAGTGCATGCAATGCTTTTACAATACAAATAGTATATATTTCAATTTTACACCAAAGCACTTACTGCAAACCTAATGGAAACACTTTAGGTTAACTTTCCACATGATTATGAGTAGTTTGAAAGTTGTTTCATGGCTGTACACATCAACACAAAAAAGTTGTTATCTCAGTGCAGGCAATGCTTAGACAGTACAAATAGTATACATTTCAATTTTACTCCAAAGCACTTACTGCAAACCTAATGGAAACACCTTAGGTTAACTTCCCACATGATTCTGAGATGTCTGAAAGTTGTTTCATACCTGTGCACATAAAGACAAAAAAGTTGATTTCACAGTGAATAGAATGCTTTGACATAAAAGTAGTATACATTTCAATTTTACACCAAAGTACTTACTGCAAACCTAATGGAAACACCTTAGGTTAACTTCCCACATGATTATGAGTAGCTTGAAAGTTGTTTCATGGCTGTACACATCAACACAAAAAAGTTGTTATCTCAGTGCATGCAATGCTTAGACAATACAAATAGTATACATTTGAATTTTACACCAAAGCACTTACTGCAAACCTAATGGAAACAACTTAGATTAACTTCCCACATGATTCTGAGATGTCTGAAAGTTCTTTAATACCTGTGCACATAAAGACAAAAAAGTTGATTTCCCAGTGAATAGAATGCTTTGACATAAATGTAGTTTCCATTTCATTTGTACTCAAAAGTCCTGACTGCAAACATAATGGAAAAACTTAGTTTAACTTTCCACATGATTATGAGTAGCTTGAAAGTTGTTCCATGGCTGTACACATCAGCACAAAAAAGTTGTTATCTCAGTGCATGCAATGCTTAGACAATACAAATAGTATACATTTCAATTTTACACCAAAGCACTTACTGCAAACCTAATGGAAACACTTTAGGTTACCTACCCACATGATTCTGAGATGTCTGAAAGTTGTTTCATACCTGTGCACATCAAGACAAAAAAGTTGTTTTCTCAGTGCATGCAATGCTTTTACAATACAAATAGTATATATTTCAATTTTACACCAAAGCACTTACTGCAAACCTAATGGAAACACTTTAGGTTAACTTTCCACATGATTATGAGTAGTTTGAAAGTTGTTTCATGGCTGTACACATCAACACAAAAAAGTTGTTATCTCAGAGCATGCAATGCTTTTACAATACATATAGTATACATTTCAATTTTACACCAAAGCACTTACTGCAAACCTAATGGAAACACCTTAGGTTAACTTTCCACATGATTCTGAGATGTCTGAAAGTTGTTTCATACCTGTGCACATCAAGACAAAAAAGTTGTTTTCTCAGTGCATGCAATGCTTTTACAATACAAATAGTATATATTTCAATTTTACACCAAAGCACTTACTGCAAACCTAATGGAAACACTTTAGGTTAACTTTCCACATGATTATGAGTAGTTTGAAAGTTGTTTCATGGCTGTACACATCAACACAAAAAAGTTGTTATCTCAGTGCAGGCAATGCTTAGACAGTACAAATAGTATACATTTCAATTTTACTCCAAAGCACTTACTGCAAACCTAATGGAAACACCTTAGGTTAACTTCCCACATGATTCTGAGATGTCTGAAAGTTGTTTCATACCTGTGCACATAAAGACAAAAAAGTTGATTTCACAGTGAATAGAATGCTTTGACATAAAAGTAGTATACATTTCAATTTTACACCAAAGTACTTACTGCAAACCTAATGGAAACACCTTAGGTTAACTTCCCACATGATTATGAGTAGCTTGAAAGTTGTTTCATGGCTGTACACATCAACACAAAAAAGTTGTTATCTCAGTGCATGCAATGCTTAGACAATACAAATAGTATACATTTGAATTTTACACCAAAGCACTTACTGCAAACCTAATGGAAACAACTTAGATTAACTTCGCACATGATTCTGAGATGTCTGAAAGTTGTTTCATACCTGTGCACAACAAGACAAAAAAGTTGTTTTCTCAGTGCATCCAATGCTTTTACAATACAAATAGTATACATTTCAATTTTACACCAAAGCACTTACTGCAAACCTAATGGAAACACCTTAGGTTAACTTTCCACATGATTATGAGTAGTTTGAAAGTTGTTTCATGGCTGTACACATCAACACAAAAAAGTTGTTATCTCAGTGCATGCAATGCTTAGACAATACAAATAGTATACATTTCAATTTTACACCAAAGCACATACTGCAAACCTAATGGAAACAACTTAGACTAACTTCCCACATTGTTCTGAGATGTCTGAAAGTTGTTTCATACCTGTGCACATCAAGACAAAAAAGTTGTTTTCTCAGTGCATGCAACGCTTTTACAATACAAATAGTATACATTTCAATTTTAAACCAAAGCACTTACTGCAAACCTAATGGAAACACCTTAGGTTAACTTTCCACATGATTATGAGTAGTTTGAAAGTTGTTTCATGGCTGTACACATAAAGACAAAAAAGTTGATTTCACAGTGAATAGAATGCTTTGACATAAAAGTAGTATACATTTCAATTGTACTCAAAAGTCCTGACTGCAAACCAAATGCAAACACATTTGGTTAACTTCCCAGATGAGTATGACTAGGTTTAAAGTTGTTTCATGCCTCAGTTCATCAAGACAAACAAGTTACTTTCTCAGTACTACTATGCCCTGACATTAAGGTAGTATACATCTCAATTTTACACCAAAGTACTTACTGCAAACTAATGGAAACACCTTAGGTGAACTTCCCACATGATTATGAGTAGTTTGAAAGTTGTTTCATGGCTGTACACATCAACACAAAAAAGTTGTTATCTCAGTGCATGCAATGCTTTTACAATACATATAGTATACATTTCAATTTTACACCAAAGCACTTACTCCAAACCCAATGGAAACAACTTAGACTAACTTCCCACATGATTCTGAGATGTCTGACAGTTGTTTCATACCTGTGCACATCAAGACAAAAAAGTTGTTTTCTCAGTGCATGCAATGCTTAGACAATACAAATAGTATACATTTCAATTTTACACCAAAGCACTTACTCCAAAGCCAATGGAAACACCTTAGGTTAACTTTCCACATAATTATGAGTAGTTTGAAAGTTGTTTCATGGCTGTACACATCAACAGAAAAAACTTGTTATCTCAGTGCATGCAATGCTTAGACAATACAAATAGTATACATTTCAATTTTACACCAAAGCTCTTACTGCAAACCTAATGGAAACACCTTAGGTTAACTTCCCACATGATTCTGAGATGTCTGAAAGTTGTTTCATAGCTGTGCACATAAAGACAAAAAAGTTGATTTCACAGTGAATAGAATGCTTTGACATAAAAGTAGTATACATTTCAATTTTACACCAAAGCACTTACTGCAAACCTAATGGAAACACTTTAGGTTAACTTTCCACATGATTATGAGTAGTTTCAAAGTTGTTTCATGGCTGTACACATCAACACAAAAAAGTTGTTATCTCAGTGCAGGCAATGCTTAAACAATACAACTAGTATACATTTCAATTTTACACCAAAGCACTTACTGCAAACCTAATGGAAACAACTTAGATTAACTTCCCACATGATTCTGAGATGTCTGAAAGTTGTTTCATACCTGTGGACATCAAGACAAAAAGTTGTTTTCTCAGTGCATGCAATGCTTTTACAATACATATAGTATACATTTCAATTTTACACCAAAGGACTTACTGCAAACCTAATGGAAACACTTTAGGTTAACTTCCCACATGATTCTGAGATGTCTGTAAGTTGTTTCATACCTGTGCACATAAAGACAAAGAAGTTGATTTCTCAGTGAGTAGAATGCTTTGACATAAATGTAGTTTCCATTTCAATTGTACTCAAAAGTCCTGACTGCAAACCTAATGGAAACACCTTTGGTTAACTTCCCAGATGAGTATGACTAGTTTTAAAGTTGTTTCATGCCTCAGTTCATCAAGACAAAAAAGTTTCTTTCTCAGTACTACTATGCTCTGTCATTAAGGTAGTATACATCTCAATTTTACACCAAAGTGCTTACTGCAAACTAATTGAAACACCTTAGGTTAACTTCCCACATGATTATGAGCAGTTTGAAAGTAGTTTCATGGCGGTACACATCAACAGAAAAAAGTTGTTATCTCAGTGCATGCAATGCTTAGACAATACAAATAGTATACATTTCAATTTTACTCCAAAGCACTTACTGCAAACCTAATGGAAACACTTTAGGTTAACTTCCCACATGATTCTGAGATGTCTGAAAGTTCTTTCATTCCTGTGCACATAAAGACAAAAAAGTTGATTTCACAGTGAATAGAATGCTTTGACATAAAAGTAGTATACATTTCAATTGTACTCAAAAGTCCTGACTGCAAACCTAATGCAAACACATTTGGTTAACTTCCCAGATGAGTATGACTAGGTTTAAAGTTGTTTCATGCGTCAGTTCATCAAGACAAAAAAGTTACTTTCTCAGTACTACTATGCTCTGATATTAAGGTAGTATACATCTCAATTTTACACCAAAGTACTTACTGCAAACTAATGGAAACACCTTAGGTTAACTTCCCACATGATTATGAGTAGTTTGAAAGTTGTTTCATGGCTGTACACATCAACACAAAAAAGTTGTTATCTCAGAGCATGCAATGCTTTTACAATACATATAGTATACATTTCAATTTTACACCAAAGCACTTACTGCAAACCTAATGGAAACAACTTAGATTAACTTCCCACATGATTCTGAGATGTCTGAAAGTTGTTTCATACCTGTGCAGATCAAGACAAAAAAGTTACTTTCTCAGTGCTACTATGTTCTGACATTAAGGTAGTATACATCTCAATTTTACACCAAAGTACTTACTGCAAACCTAATGGAAACACTTTAGGTTACATTCCCAAATGATTATGAGTAGTTTGAAAGTTGTTTCATAGCTGTACACATCAACACAAAAAAGTTGTTATCTCAGTGCATGCAATGCTTAGAGAAAACAAATAGTATACATTTCAATTTTACACCAAAGCACTTACTGCAAACCTAATGGAAACAACTTAGATTAACTTCCCACATGATTCTGAGATGTCTGAAAGTTCTTTAATACCTGTGCACATAAAGACAAAAAAGTTGATTTCTCAGTGAATAGAATGCTTTGACATAAATGTAGTTTCCATTTCATTTGTACTCAAAAGTCCTGACTGCAAACATAATGGAAACACTTAGTTTAACTTTCCACATGATTATGAGTAGCTTGAAAGTTGTTCCATGGCTGTACACATCAGCACAAAAAAGTTGTTATCTCAGTGCATGCAATGCTTAGACAATACAAATAGTATACATTTCAATTTTACACCAAAGCTCTTACTGCAAACCTAATGGAAACACCTTAGGTTAACTTCCCACATGATTCTGAGATGTCTGAAAGTTGTTTCATAGCTGTGCACATCAAGACAAAAAAGTTGTTTTCTCAGTGCATGCAATGCTTTTACAATACAAATAGTATATATTTCAATTTTACACCAAAGCACTTACTGCAAACCTAATGGAAACACTTTAGGTTAACTTTCCACATGATTATGAGTAGTTTGAAAGTTGTTTCATGGCTGTACACATCAACACAAAAAAGTTGTTATCTCAGTGCAGGCAATGCTTAGACAGTACAAATAGTATACATTTCAATTTTACTCCAAAGCACTTACTGCAAACCTAATGGAAACACCTTAGGTTAACTTCCCACATGATTCTGAGATGGCTGAAAGTTGTTTCATACCTGTGCACATAAAGACAAAAAAGTTGATTTCACAGTGAATAGAATGCTTTGACATAAAAGTAGTATACATTTCAATTTTACACCAAAGTACTTACTGCAAACCTAATGGAAACACCTTAGGTTAACTTCCCACATGATTATGAGTAGCTTGAAAGTTGTTTCATGGCTGTACACATCAACACAAAAAAGTTGTTATCTCAGTGCATGCAATGCTTAGACAATACAAATAGTATACATTTGAATTTTACACCAAAGCACTTACTGCAAACCTAATGGAAACAACTTAGATTAACTTCGCACATGATTCTGAGATGTCTGAAAGTTGTTTCATACCTGTGCACAACAAGACAAAAAAGTTGTTTTCTCAGTGCATCCAATGCTTTTACAATACAAATAGTATACATTTCAATTTTACACCAAAGCACTTACTGCAAACCTAATGGAAACACCTTAGGTTAACTTTCCACATGATTATGAGTAGTTTGAAAGTTGTTTCATGGCTGTACACATCAACACAAAAAAGTTGTTATCTCAGTGCATGCAATGCTTAGACAATACAAATAGTATACATTTCAATTTTACACCAAAGCACATACTGCAAACCTAATGGAAACAACTTAGACTAACTTCCCACATTGTTCTGAGATGTCTGAAAGTTGTTTCATACCTGTGCACATCAAGACAAAAAAGTTGTTTTCTCAGTGCATGCAACGCTTTTACAATACAAATAGTATACATTTCAATTTTAAACCAAAGCACTTACTGCAAACCTAATGGAAACACCTTAGGTTAACTTTCCACATGATTATGAGTAGTTTGAAAGTTGTTTCATGGCTGTACACATAAAGACAAAAAAGTTGATTTCACAGTGAATAGAATGCTTTGACATAAAAGTAGTATACATTTCAATTGTACTCAAAAGTCCTGACTGCAAACCAAATGCAAACACATTTGGTTAACTTCCCAGATGAGTATGACTAGGTTTAAAGTTGTTTCATGCCTCAGTTCATCAAGACAAACAAGTTACTTTCTCAGTACTACTATGCCCTGACATTAAGGTAGTATACATCTCAATTTTACACCAAAGTACTTACTGCAAACTAATGGAAACACCTTAGGTGAACTTCCCTCATGATTATGAGTAGTTTGAAAGTTGTTTCATGGCTGTACACATCAACACAAAAAAGTTGTTATCTCAGTGCATGCAATGCTTTTACAATACATATAGTATACATTTCAATTTTACACCAAAGCACTTACTCCAAACCCAATGGAAACAACTTAGACTAACTTCCCACATGATTCTGAGATGTCTGACAGTTGTTTCATACCTGTGCACATCAAGACAAAAAAGTTGTTTTCTCAGTGCATGCAATGCTTAGACAATACAAATAGTATACATTTCAATTTTACACCAAAGCACTTACTCCAAAGCCAATGGAAACACCTTAGGTTAACTTTCCACATAATTATGAGTAGTTTGAAAGTTGTTTCATGGCTGTACACATCAACAGAAAAAACTTGTTATCTCAGTGCATGCAATGCTTAGACAATACAAATAGTATACATTTCAATTTTACACCAAAGCTCTTACTGCAAACCTAATGGAAACACCTTAGGTTAACTTCCCACATGATTCTGAGATGTCTGAAAGTTGTTTCATAGCTGTGCACATAAAGACAAAAAAGTTGATTTCACAGTGAATAGAATGCTTTGACATAAAAGTAGTATACATTTCAATTTTACACCAAAGCACTTACTGCAAACCTAATGGAAACACTTTAGGTTAACTTTCCACATGATTATGAGTAGTTTCAAAGTTGTTTCATGGCTGTACACATCAACACAAAAAAGTTGTTATCTCAGTGCAGGCAATGCTTAAACAATACAACTAGTATACATTTCAATTTTACACCAAAGCACTTACTGCAAACCTAATGGAAACAACTTAGATTAACTTCCCACATGATTCTGAGATGTCTGAAAGTTGTTTCATACCTGTGGACATCAAGAGAAAAAAGTTGTTTTCTCAGTGCATGCAATGCTTTTACAATACATATAGTATACATTTCAATTTTACACCAAAGGACTTACTGCAAACCTAATGGAAACACTTTAGGTTAACTTCCCACATGATTCTGAGATGTCTGTAAGTTGTTTCATACCTGTGCACATAAAGACAAAGAAGTTGATTTCTCAGTGAGTAGAATGCTTTGACATAAATGTAGTTTCCATTTCAATTGTACTCAAAAGTCCTGACTGCAAACCTAATGGAAACACCTTTGGTTAACTTCCCAGATGAGTATGACTAGTTTTAAAGTTGTTTCATGCCTCAGTTCATCAAGACAAAAAAGTTTCTTTCTCAGTACTACTATGCTCTGTCATTAAGGTAGTATACATCTCAATTTTACACCAAAGTGCTTACTGCAAACTAATTGAAACACCTTAGGTTAACTTCCCACATGATTATGAGCAGTTTGAAAGTAGTTTCATGGCGGTACACATCAACAGAAAAAAGTTGTTATCTCAGTGCATGCAATGCTTAGACAATACAAATAGTATACATTTCAATTTTACTCCAAAGCACTTACTGCAAACCTAATGGAAACACTTTAGGTTAACTTCCCACATGATTCTGAGATGTCTGAAAGTTCTTTCATTCCTGTGCACATAAAGACAAAAAAGTTGATTTCACAGTGAATAGAATGCTTTGACATAAAAGTAGTATACATTTCAATTGTACTCAAAAGTCCTGACTGCAAACCTAATGCAAACACATTTGGTTAACTTCCCAGATGAGTATGACTAGGTTTAAAGTTGTTTCATGCGTCAGTTCATCAAGACAAAAAAGTTACTTTCTCAGTACTACTATGCTCTGATATTAAGGTAGTATACATCTCAATTTTACACCAAAGTACTTACTGCAAACTAATGGAAACACCTTAGGTTAACTTCCCACATGATTATGAGTAGTTTGAAAGTTGTTTCATGGCTGTACACATCAACACAAAAAAGTTGTTATCTCAGAGCATGCAATGCTTTTACAATACATATAGTATACATTTCAATTTTACACCAAAGCACTTACTGCAAACCTAATGGAAACAACTTAGATTAACTTCCCACATGATTCTGAGATGTCTGAAAGTTGTTTCATACCTGTGCAGATCAAGACAAAAAAGTTACTTTCTCAGTGCTACTATGTTCTGACATTAAGGTAGTATACATCTCAATTTTACACCAAAGTACTTACTGCAAACCTAATGGAAACACTTTAGGTTACATTCCCAAATGATTATGAGTAGTTTGAAAGTTGTTTCATAGCTGTACACATCAACACAAAAAAGTTGTTATCTCAGTGCATGCAATGCTTAGAGAAAACAAATAGTATACATTTCAATTTTACACCAAAGCACTTACTGCAAACCTAATGGAAACAACTTAGATTAACTTCCCACATGATTCTGAGATGTCTGAAAGTTCTTTAATACCTGTGCACATAAAGACAAAAAAGTTGATTTCTCAGTGAATAGAATGCTTTGACATAAATGTAGTTTCCATTTCATTTGTACTCAAAAGTCCTGACTGCAAACATAATGGAAACACTTAGTTTAACTTTCCACATGATTATGAGTAGCTTGAAAGTTGTTCCATGGCTGTACACATCAGCACAAAAAAGTTGTTATCTCAGTGCATGCAATGCTTAGACAATACAAATAGTATACATTTCAATTTTACACCAAAGCACTTACTGCAAACCTAATGGAAACACTTTTGGTTAACTACCCACATGATTCTGAGATGTCTGAAAGTTGTTTCATACCTGTGCACATCAAGACAAAAAAGTTGTTTTCTCAGTGCATGCAATGCTTTTACAATACAAATAGTATACATTTCAGTTTTACACCAAAGCACTTACTGCAAACCTAATGGAAACACCTTAGGTTAACTTTCCACATGATTATGAGTAGTTTGAAAGTTGTTTCATGGCTGTACACATCAACACAAAAAAGTTGTTATCACAGTGCATGCAATGCTTAGACAATACAGATAGTATACATTTCAATTTTACACCAAAGCACTTACTGCAAACCTAATGGAAACAACTTAGATTAACTTCCCACATGATTCTGAGATGTCTGAAAGTTCTTTAATACCTGTGCACATAAAGACAAAAAAGTTGATTTCTCAGTGAATAGAATGCTTTGACATAAATGTAGTTTCCATTTCAGTTGTACTCAAAAGTCCTGACTGCAAACATAATGGAAACACTTAGTTTAACTTTCCACATGATTATGAGTAGCTTGAAAGTTGTTCCATGGCTGTACACATCAGCACAAAAATTTGTTATCTCAGTGCATGCAATGCTTAGACAATACAAATAGTATACATTTCAATTTTACACTAAAGCACTTACTGCAAACCTAATGGAAACACTTTAGGTTAACTACCCACATGATTCTGAGATGTCTGAAAGTTGTTTCATGGCTGTACACATCAACACAAAAAAGTTGTTATCTCAGTGCAGGCAATGCTTAAACAATACAACTAGTATACATTTCAATTTTACACCAAAGCACTTACTGCAAACCTAATGGAAACACTTTAGGTTAACTTTCCACATGATTATGAGCAGTTTGAAAGTTGTTTCATGGCGGTACACATCAACAGAAAAAAGTTGTTATCTCAGTGCATGCAATGCTTAGACAATACAAATAGTATACATTTCAATTTTACTCCAAAGCACTTACTGCAAACCTAATGGAAACACCTTAGGTTAACTTTCCACATGATTCTGAGATGTCTGAAAGTTGTTTCATACCTGTGCACATCAAGACAAAAAAGTTGTTTTCTCAGTGCATGCAATGCTTTTACAATACAAATAGTATATATTTCAATTTTACACCAAAGCACTTACTGCAAACCTAATGGAAACACTTTAGGTTAACTTTCCACATGATTATGAGTAGTTTGAAAGTTGTTTCATGGCTGTACACATCAACACAAAAAAGTTGTTATCTCAGTGCAGGCAATGCTTAGACAGTACAAATAGTATACATTTCAATTTTACTCCAAAGCACTTACTACAAACCTAATGGAAACACCTTAGGTTAACTTCCCACATGATTCTGAGATGTCTGAAAGTTGTTTCATACCTGTGCACATAAAGACAAAAAAGTTGATTTCACAGTGAATAGAATGCTTTGACATAAAAGTAGTATACATTTCAATTTTACACCAAAGTACTTACTGCAAACCTAATGGAAACACCTTAGGTTAACTTCCCACATGATTATGAGTAGCTTGAAAGTTGTTTCATGGCTGTACACATCAACACAAAAAAGTTGTTATCTCAGTGCATGCAATGCTTAGACAATACAAATAGTATACATTTGAATTTTACACCAAAGCACTTACTGCAAACCTAATGGAAACAACTTAGATTAACTTCCCACATGATTCTGAGATGTCTGAAAGTTCTTTAATACCTGTGCACATAAAGACAAAAAAGTTGATTTCCCAGTGAATAGAATGCTTTGACATAAATGTAGTTTCCATTTCATTTGTACTCAAAAGTCCTGACTGCAAACATAATGGAAAAACTTAGTTTAACTTTCCACATGATTATGAGTAGCTTGAAAGTTGTTCCATGGCTGTACACATCAGCACAAAAAAGTTGTTATCTCAGTGCATGCAATGCTTAGACAATACAAATAGTATACATTTCAATTTTACACCAAAGCACTTACTGCAAACCTAATGGAAACACTTTAGGTTACCTACCCACATGATTCTGAGATGTCTGAAAGTTGTTTCATACCTGTGCACATCAAGACAAAAAAGTTGTTTTCTCAGTGCATGCAATGCTTTTACAATACAAATAGTATATATTTCAATTTTACACCAAAGCACTTACTGCAAACCTAATGGAAACACTTTAGGTTAACTTTCCACATGATTATGAGTAGTTTGAAAGTTGTTTCATGGCTGTACACATCAACACAAAAAAGTTGTTATCTCAGAGCATGCAATGCTTTTACAATACATATAGTATACATTTCAATTTTACACCAAAGCACTTACTGCAAACCTAATGGAAACACCTTAGGTTAACTTTCCACATGATTCTGAGATGTCTGAAAGTTGTTTCATACCTGTGCACATCAAGACAAAAAAGTTGTTTTCTCAGTGCATGCAATGCTTTTACAATACAAATAGTATATATTTCAATTTTACACCAAAGCACTTACTGCAAACCTAATGGAAACACTTTAGGTTAACTTTCCACATGATTATGAGTAGTTTGAAAGTTGTTTCATGGCTGTACACATCAACACAAAAAAGTTGTTATCTCAGTGCAGGCAATGCTTAGACAGTACAAATAGTATACATTTCAATTTTACTCCAAAGCACTTACTGCAAACCTAATGGAAACACCTTAGGTTAACTTCCCACATGATTCTGAGATGTCTGAAAGTTGTTTCATACCTGTGCACATAAAGACAAAAAAGTTGATTTCACAGTGAATAGAATGCTTTGACATAAAAGTAGTATACATTTCAATTTTACACCAAAGTACTTACTGCAAACCTAATGGAAACACCTTAGGTTAACTTCCCACATGATTATGAGTAGCTTGAAAGTTGTTTCATGGCTGTACACATCAACACAAAAAAGTTGTTATCTCAGTGCATGCAATGCTTAGACAATACAAATAGTATACATTTGAATTTTACACCAAAGCACTTACTGCAAACCTAATGGAAACAACTTAGATTAACTTCGCACATGATTCTGAGATGTCTGAAAGTTGTTTCATACCTGTGCACAACAAGACAAAAAAGTTGTTTTCTCAGTGCATCCAATGCTTTTACAATACAAATAGTATACATTTCAATTTTACACCAAAGCACTTACTGCAAACCTAATGGAAACACCTTAGGTTAACTTTCCACATGATTATGAGTAGTTTGAAAGTTGTTTCATGGCTGTACACATCAACACAAAAAAGTTGTTATCTCAGTGCATGCAATGCTTAGACAATACAAATAGTATACATTTCAATTTTACACCAAAGCACATACTGCAAACCTAATGGAAACAACTTAGACTAACTTCCCACATTGTTCTGAGATGTCTGAAAGTTGTTTCATACCTGTGCACATCAAGACAAAAAAGTTGTTTTCTCAGTGCATGCAACGCTTTTACAATACAAATAGTATACATTTCAATTTTAAACCAAAGCACTTACTGCAAACCTAATGGAAACACCTTAGGTTAACTTTCCACATGATTATGAGTAGTTTGAAAGTTGTTTCATGGCTGTACACATAAAGACAAAAAAGTTGATTTCACAGTGAATAGAATGCTTTGACATAAAAGTAGTATACATTTCAATTGTACTCAAAAGTCCTGACTGCAAACCAAATGCAAACACATTTGGTTAACTTCCCAGATGAGTATGACTAGGTTTAAAGTTGTTTCATGCCTCAGTTCATCAAGACAAACAAGTTACTTTCTCAGTACTACTATGCCCTGACATTAAGGTAGTATACATCTCAATTTTACACCAAAGTACTTACTGCAAACTAATGGAAACACCTTAGGTGAACTTCCCACATGATTATGAGTAGTTTGAAAGTTGTTTCATGGCTGTACACATCAACACAAAAAAGTTGTTATCTCAGTGCATGCAATGCTTTTACAATACATATAGTATACATTTCAATTTTACACCAAAGCACTTACTCCAAACCCAATGGAAACAACTTAGACTAACTTCCCACATGATTCTGAGATGTCTGACAGTTGTTTCATACCTGTGCACATCAAGACAAAAAAGTTGTTTTCTCAGTGCATGCAATGCTTAGACAATACAAATAGTATACCTTTCAATTTTACACCAAAGCACTTACTCCAAGCCAATGGAAACACCTTAGGTTAACTTTCCACATAATTATGAGTAGTTTGAAAGTTGTTTCATGGCTGTACACATCAACAGAAAAAACTTGTTATCTCAGTGCATGCAATGCTTAGACAATACAAATAGTATACATTTCAATTTTACACCAAAGCTCTTACTGCAAACCTAATGGAAACACCTTAGGTTAACTTCCCACATGATTCTGAGATGTCTGAAAGTTGTTTCATAGCTGTGCACATAAAGACAAAAAAGTTGATTTCACAGTGAATAGAATGCTTTGACATAAAAGTAGTATACATTTCAATTTTACACCAAAGCACTTACTGCAAACCTAATGGAAACACTTTAGGTTAACTTTCCACATGATTATGAGTAGTTTCAAAGTTGTTTCATGGCTGTACACATCAACACAAAAAAGTTGTTATCTCAGTGCAGGCAATGCTTAAACAATACAACTAGTATACATTTCAATTTTACACCAAAGCACTTACTGCAAACCTAATGGAAACAACTTAGATTAACTTCCCACATGATTCTGAGATGTCTGAAAGTTGTTTCATACCTGTGGACATCAAGACAAAAAAGTTGTTTTCTCAGTGCATGCAATGCTTTTACAATACATATAGTATACATTTCAATTTTACACCAAAGGACTTACTGCAAACCTAATGGAAACACTTTAGGTTAACTTCCCACATGATTCTGAGATGTCTGTAAGTTGTTTCATACCTGTGCACATAAAGACAAAGAAGTTGATTTCTCAGTGAGTAGAATGCTTTGACATAAATGTAGTTTCCATTTCAATTGTACTCAAAAGTCCTGACTGCAAACCTAATGGAAACACCTTTGGTTAACTTCCCAGATGAGTATGACTAGTTTTAAAGTTGTTTCATGCCTCAGTTCATCAAGACAAAAAAGTTTCTTTCTCAGTACTACTATGCTCTGTCATTAAGGTAGTATACATCTCAATTTTACACCAAAGTGCTTACTGCAAACTAATTGAAACACCTTAGGTTAACTTCCCCACATGATTATGAGCAGTTTGAAAGTAGTTTCATGGCGGTACACATCAACAGAAAAAAGTTGTTATCTCAGTGCATGCAATGCTTAGACAATACAAATAGTATACATTTCAATTTTACTCCAAAGCACTTACTGCAAACCTAATGGAAACACTTTAGGTTAACTTCCCACATGATTCTGAGATGTCTGAAAGTTCTTTCATTCCTGTGCACATAAAGACAAAAAAGTTGATTTCACAGTGAATAGAATGCTTTGACATAAAAGTAGTATACATTTCAATTGTACTCAAAAGTCCTGACTGCAAACCTAATGCAAACACATTTGGTTAACTTCCCAGATGAGTATGACTAGGTTTAAAGTTGTTTCATGCGTCAGTTCATCAAGACAAAAAAGTTACTTTCTCAGTACTACTATGCTCTGATATTAAGGTAGTATACATCTCAATTTTACACCAAAGTACTTACTGCAAACTAATGGAAACACCTTAGGTTAACTTCCCACATGATTATGAGTAGTTTGAAAGTTGTTTCATGGCTGTACACATCAACACAAAAAAGTTGTTATCTCAGAGCATGCAATGCTTTTACAATACATATAGTATACATTTCAATTTTACACCAAAGCACTTACTGCAAACCTAATGGAAACAACTTAGATTAACTTCCCACATGATTCTGAGATGTCTGAAAGTTGTTTCATACCTGTGCAGATCAAGACAAAAAAGTTACTTTCTCAGTGCTACTATGTTCTGACATTAAGGTAGTATACATCTCAATTTTACACCAAAGTACTTACTGCAAACCTAATGGAAACACTTTAGGTTACATTCCCAAATGATTATGAGTAGTTTGAAAGTTGTTTCATAGCTGTACACATCAACACAAAAAAGTTGTTATCTCAGTGCATGCAATGCTTAGAGAAAACAAATAGTATACATTTCAATTTTACACCAAAGCACTTACTGCAAACCTAATGGAAACAACTTAGATTAACTTCCACATGATTCTGAGATGTCTGAAAGTTCTTTAATACCTGTGCACATAAAGACAAAAAAGTTGATTTCTCAGTGAATAGAATGCTTTGACATAAATGTAGTTTCCATTTCATTTGTACTCAAAAGTCCTGACTGCAAACATAATGGAAACACTTAGTTTAACTTTCCACATGATTATGAGTAGCTTGAAAGTTGTTCCATGGCTGTACACATCAGCACAAAAAAGTTGTTATCTCAGTGCATGCAATGCTTAGACAATACAAATAGTATACATTTCAATTTTACACCAAAGCACTTACTGCAAACCTAATGGAAACACTTTTGGTTAACTACCCACATGATTCTGAGATGTCTGAAAGTTGTTTCATACCTGTGCACATCAAGACAAAAAAGTTGTTTTCTCAGTGCATGCAATGCTTTTACAATACAAATAGTATACATTTCAGTTTTACACCAAAGCACTTACTGCAAACCTAATGGAAACACCTTAGGTTAACTTTCCACATGATTATGAGTAGTTTGAAAGTTGTTTCATGGCTGTACACATCAACACAAAAAGTTGTTATCACAGTGCATGCAATGCTTAGACAATACAGATAGTATACATTTCAATTTTACACCAAAGCACTTACTGCAAACCTAATGGAAACAACTTAGATTAACTTCCCACATGATTCTGAGATGTCTGAAAGTTCTTTAATACCTGTGCACATAAAGACAAAAAAGTTGATTTCTCAGTGAATAGAATGCTTTGACATAAATGTAGTTTCCATTTCATTTGTACTCAAAAGTGCTGACTGCAAACATAATGGAAACACTTAGTTTAACTTTCCACATGATTATGAGTAGCTTGAAAGTTGTTCCATGGCTGTACACATCAGCACAAAAAAGTTGTTATCTCAGTGCATGCAATGCTTAGACAATACAAATAGTATACATTTCAATTTTACACTAAAGCACTTACTGCAAACCTAATGGAAACACTTTAGGTTAACTACCCACATGATTCTGAGATGTCTGAAAGTTGTTTCATGGCTGTACACATCAACACAAAAAAGTTGTTATCTCAGTGCAGGCAATGCTTAAACAATACAACTAGTATACATTTCAATTTTACACCAAAGCACTTACTGCAAACCTAATGGAAACACTTTAGGTTAACTTTCCACATGATTATGAGCAGTTTGAAAGTTGTTTCATGGCGGTACACATCAACAGAAAAAAGTTGTTATCTCAGTGCATGCAATGCTTAGACAATACAAATAGTATACATTTCAATTTTACTCCAAAGCACTTACTGCAAACCTAATGGAAACACTTTAGGTTAACTTCCCACATGATTCTGAGATGTCTGAAAGTTCTTTCATTCCTGTGCACATAAAGACAAAAAAGTTGATTTCACAGTGAATAGAATGCTTTGACATAAAAGTAGTATACATTTCAATTGTACTCAAAAGTCCTGACTGCAAACCTAATGCAAACACATTTGGTTAACTTCCCAGATGAGTATGACTAGGTTTAAAGTTGTTTCATGCGTCAGTTCATCAAGACAAAAAAGTTACTTTCTCAGTACTGCTATGCTCTGATATTAAGGTAGTATACATCTCAATTTTACACCAAAGTACTTACTGCAAACTAATGGAAACACCTTAGGTTAACTTCCCACATGATTATGAGTAGTTTGAAAGTTGTTTCATGGCTGTACACATCAACACAAAAAAGTTGTTATCTCAGTGCATGCAATGCTTAGATAATACAAATAGTATACATTTCAATTTTACGCCAAAGCACTTACTGCAAACCCAATGGAAACAACTTAGACTAACTTCCCACATGATTCTGAGATGTCTGAAAGTTGTTTCATACCTGTGCACATCAAGGCAAAAAAGTTGTTTTCTCAGTGCATGCAATTCTTTTACAATACATATAGTATACATTTCAATTTTACAGCAAAGCACTTACTGCAAACCTAATGGAAACACCTTAGGTTAACTTTCCACATGATTATGAGCAGTTTGAAAGTTGTTTCATGGCGGTACACATCAACAGAAAAAAGTTGTTATCTCAGTGCATGCAATGCTTAGACAATACAAATAGTATACATTTCAATTTTACTCCAAAGCACTTACTGCAAACCTAATGGAAACACTTTAGGTTAACTTCCCACATGATTCTGAGATGTCTGAAAGTTGTTTCATTCCTGTGCACATAAAGACAAAAAAGTTGATTTCACAGTGAATAGAATGCTTTGACATAAAAGTAGTATACATTTCAATTTTACACCAAAGTACTTACTGCAAACCTAATGGAAACACCTTAGGTTAACTTCCCACATGATTATGAGTAGCTTGAAAGTTGGTTCATGGCTGTACACATCAACACAAAAAAGTTGTTATCTCAGTGCATGCAATGCTTAGACAATACATATAGTATACATTTCAATTTTACACCAAAGCACTTACTGCAAACCTAATGGAAACAACTTAGATTAACTTCCCACATGATTCTGAGATGTCTGAAAGTTGTTTCATACCTGTGCAGATCAAGACAAAAAAGTTGTTTTCTCAGTGCATGCAATTCTTTTACAATACATATAGTATACATTTCAATTTTACACCAAAGCACTTACTGCAAACCTAATGGAAACACCTGAGGTTAACTTTCCACATGATTATGAGTAGTTTGAAAGTTGTTTCATGGCTGTACACATCAACACAAAAAAGTTGTTATCTCAGTGCATGCAATGCTTAGACAATACAAATAGTATACATTTCAATTTTACACCAAAGCACTTACTGCAAACCTAATGGAAACACTTTAGGTTAACTTCCCACATGATTCTGAGATGTCTGAAAGTTGTTTCATTCCTGTGCACATAGAGACAAAAAAGTTGATATCACAGTGAATAGAATGCTTTGACATAAAAGTAGTATACATTTCAATTGTACTCAAAAGTCCTGACTGCAAACCTAATGCAAACACATTTGGTTAACTTCCCACATGAGTATGAGTAGGTTTAAAGTTGTTTCATGCCTCAGTTCATCAAGACAAAAAAGTTACTTTCTCAGTGCTACTATGTTCTGACATTAAGGTAGTATACATCTCAATTTTACACCAAAGTACTTACTGCAAACCTAATGGAAACACTTTAGGTTACATTCCCAAATGATTATGAGTAGTTTGAAAGTTGTTTCATAGCTGTACACATCAACACAAAAAAGTTGTTATCTCAGTGCATGCAATGCTTAGAGAATACAAATAGTATACATTTCAATTTTACACCAAAGCACTTACTGCAAACCTAATGGAAACAACTTAGATTAACTTCCCACATGATTCTGAGATGTCTGAAAGTTCTTTAATACCTGTGCACATAAAGACAAAAAAGTTGATTTCTCAGTGAATAGAATGCTTTGACATAAATGTAGTTTCCATTTCATTTGTACTCAAAAGTCCTGACTGCAAACATAATGGAAACACTTAGTTTAACTTTCCACATGATTATGAGTAGCTTGAAAGTTGTTCCATGGCTGTACACATCAGCACAAAAAAGTTGTTATCTCAGTGCATGCAATGCTTAGACAATACAAATAGTATACATTTCAATTTTACACTAAAGCACTTACTGCAAACCTAATGGAAACACTTTAGGTTAACTACCCACATGATTCTGAGATGTCTGAAAGTTGTTTCATGGCTGTACACATCAACACAAAAAAGTTGTTATCTCAGTGCAGGCAATGCTTAAACAATACAACTAGTATACATTTCAATTTTACACCAAAGCACTTACTGCAAACCTAATGGAAACACTTTAGGTTAACTTTCCACATGACTATGAGTAGTTTGAAAGTTGTTCATGGCTGTACACATCAACACAAAAAAGTTGTTATCTCAGTGCATGCAATGTTTAAACAATACAAATAGTATACATTTCAATTTTACACCAAAGCACTTACTGCAAACCTAATGGAAACACTTTAGGTTAACTTCCCACATGATTCTGAGATGTCTGAAAGTTGTTTCATACCTGTGCACATAAAGACAAAAAAGTTGATTTCACAGTGAATAGAATGCTTTGACATAAAAGTAGTATACATTTCAATTGTACTCAAAAGTCCTGACTGCAAACCTAATGTAAACACATTTGGTTAACTTCCCAGATGTGTATGACTAGGTTTAAAGTTGTTTCATGCCTCAGTTCATCAAGACAAAAAAGTTAATTTCTCAGTACTACTATGCTCTGACTTTAAGGTAGTATACATCTCAATTTTACACCAAAGTACTTACTGCAAACTAATGGAAACACCTTAGGGTAACTTCCCACATGATTATGAGTAGTTTGAAAGTTGTTTCATGGCTGTACACATCAACACAAAAAAGTTGTTATCTCAGTGCATGCAATGCTTAGACAATACAAATAGTATACATTTCAATTTTACACCAAAGTACTTACTGCAAACCTAATGGAAACAACTTAGATTAACTTCCCACATGATTCTGAGATGTCTGAAAGTTGTTTCATACCTGTGCACATCAAGACAAAAAAGTTGTTTTCTCAGTGCATCCAATGCTTTTACAATACAAATAGTATACATTTCAATTTTACACCAAAGCACTTACTGCAAACCTAATGGAAACACCTTAGGTCAACTTTCCACATGATTATGAGTAGTTTCAAAGTTGTTTCATGGCTGTACACATCAACACAAAAAAGTTGTTATCTCAGGGCATGCAATGCTTAGACAGTACAAATAGTATACATTTCAATTTTACTCCAAAGCACTTACTGCAAACCTAATGGAAACACCTTAGGTTAACTTCCCACATGATTCTGAGATGTCTGAAAGTTGTTTCATACCTGTGCACATAAAGACAAAAAAGTTGATTTCACAGTGAATAGAATGCTTTGACATAAAAGTAGTATACATTTCAATTTTACACCAAAGTACTTACTGCAAACCTAATGGAAACACCTTAGGTTAACTTCCCACATGATTATGAGTAGCTTGAAAGTTGTTTCATGGCTGTACACATCAACACAAAAAAGTTGTTATCTCAGTGCATGCAATGCTTAGACAATACAAATAGTATACATTTCAATTTTACACCAAAGCACTTACTGCAAACCTAATGGAAACAACTTAAATTAACTTCCCACATGATTCTGAGATGTCTGAAAGTTGTTTCATACCTGTGCACAACAAGACAAAAAAGTTGTTTTCTCAGTGCATCCAATGCTTTTACAATACAAATAGTATACATTTCAATTTTACACCAAAGCACTTACTGCAAACCTAATGGAAACACCTTAGGTTAACTTTCCACATGATTCTGAGATGTCTGAAAGTTGTTTCATACCTGTGCACAACAAGACAAAAAAGTTGTTTTCTCAGTGCATCCAATGCTTTTACAATACAAATAGTATACATTTCAATTTTACACCAAAGCACTTACTGCAAACCTAATGGAAACACTTTAGGTTAACTTCCCACATGATTCTGAGATGTCTGAAAGTTGTTTCATACCTGTGCACATAAAGACAAAAAAGTTGATTTCACAGTGAATAGAATGCTTTGACATAAAAGTAGTATACATTTCAATTGTACTCAAAAGTCCTGACTGCAAACCTAATGTAAACACATTTGGTTAACTTCCCAGATGAGTATGACTAGGTTTAAAGTTGTTTCATGCCTCAGTTCATCAAGACAAAAAAGTTAATTTCTCAGTACTACTATGCTCTGACTTTAAGGTAGTATACATCTCAATTTTACACCAAAGTACTTACTGCAAACTAATGGAAACACCTTAGGGTAACTTCCCACATGATTATGAGTAGTTTGAAAGTTGTTTCATGGCTGTACACATCAACACAAAAAAGTTGTTATCTCAGTGCATGCAATGCTTAGACAATACAAATAGTATACATTTCAATTTTACACCAAAGTACTTACTGCAAACCTAATGGAAACAACTTAGATTAACTTCCCACATGATTCTGAGATGTCTGAAAGTTGTTTCATACCTGTGCACATCAAGACAAAAAAGTTGTTTTCTCAGTGCATCCAATGCTTTTACAATACAAATAGTATACATTTCAATTTTACACCAAAGCACTTACTGCAAACCTAATGGAAACACCTTAGGTCAACTTTCCACATGATTATGAGTAGTTTCTAAGTTGTTTCATGGCTGTACACATCAACACAAAAAAGTTGTTATCTCAGGGCATGCAATGCTTAGACAGTACAAATAGTATACATTTCAATTTTACTCCAAAGCACTTACTGCAAACCTAATGGAAACACCTTAGGTTAACTTCCCACATGATTCTGAGATGTCTGAAAGTTGTTTCATACCTGTGCACATAAAGACAAAAAAGTTGATTTCACAGTGAATAGAATGCTTTGACATAAAAGTAGTATACATTTCAATTTTACACCAAAGTACTTACTGCAAACCTAATGGAAACACCTTAGGTTAACTTCCCACATGATTATGAGTAGCTTGAAAGTTGTTTCATGGCTGTACACATCAACACAAAAAAGTTGTTATCTCAGTGCATGCAATGCTTAGACAATACAAATAGTATACATTTCAATTTTACACCAAAGCACTTACTGCAAACCTAATGGAAACAACTTAGATTAACTTCCCACATGATTCTGAGATGTCTGAAAGTTGTTTCATACCTGTGCACAACAAGACAAAAAAGTTGTTTTCTCAGTGCATCCAATGCTTTTACAATACAAATAGTATACATTTCAATTTTACACCAAAGCACTTACTGCAAACCTAATGGAAACACCTTAGGTTAACTTTCCACATGATTCTGAGATGTCTGAAAGTTGTTTCATACCTGTGCACAACAAGACAAAAAAGTTGTTTTCTCAGTGCATCCAATGCTTTTACAATACAAATAGTATACATTTCAATTTTACACCAAAGCACTTACTGCAATCCTAATGGAAACACTTTAGGTTAACTTCCCACATGATTCTGAGATGTCTGAAAGTTGTTTCATAACTGTGCACATAGAGACAAAAAAGTTGATATCACAGTGAATAGAATGCTTTGACATAAAAGTAGTATACATTTCAATTGTACTCAAAAGTCCTGACTGCAAACCTAATGCAAACACATTTGGTTATTTTCCCACATGAGTATGAGTAGGTTTAAAGTTGTTTCATGCCTCAGTTCATCAAGACAAAAAAGTTACTTTCTCAGTGCTACTATGTTCTGACATTAAGGTAGTATACATCTCAATTTTACACCAAAGTACTTACTGCAAACCTAATGGAAACACTTTAGGTTACATTCCCAAATGATTATGAGTAGTTTGAAAGTTGTTTCATAGCTGTACACATCAACACAAAAAAGTTGTTATCTCAGTGCATGCAATGCTTAGAGAATACAAATAGTACACATTTCAATTTTACACCAAAGCACTTACTGCAAACCTAATGGAAACAACTTAGATTAACTTCCCACATGATTCTGAGATGTCTGAAAGTTCTTTAATACCTGTGCACATAAAGACAAAAAAGTTGATTTCTCAGTGAATAGAATGCTTTGACATAAATGTAGTTTCCATTTCATTTGTACTCAAAAGTCCTGACTGCAAACATAATGGAAACACTTAGTTTAACTTTCCACATGATTCTGAGATGTCTGAAAGTTGTTTCATACCTGTGCACATAAAGACAAAAAAGTTGTTATCTCAGTGCATGCAATGCTTAGACAATACAAATAGTATACATTTCAATTTTACACTAAAGCACTTACTGCAAACCTAATGGAAACACTTTAGGTTAACTACCCACATGATTCTGAGATGTCTGAAAGTTGTTTCATACCTGTCCACATCAAGACAAAAAAGTTGTTTTCTCAGTGCATCCAATGCTTTTACAATACAAATAGTATACATTTCAATTTTACACCAAAGCACTTACTGCAAACCTAATGGAAACACCTTAGGTCAACTTTCCACATGATTATGAGTAGTTTCAAAGTTGTTTCATGGCTGTACACATCAACACAAAAAAGTTGTTATCTCAGGGCATGCAATGCTTAGACAGTACAAATAGTATACATTTCAATTTTACTCCAAAGCACTTACTGCAAACCTAATGGAAACACCTTAGGTTAACTTCCCACATGATTCTGAGATGTCTGAAAGTTGTTTCATACCTGTGCACATAAAGACAAAAAAGTTGATTTCACAGTGAATAGAATGCTTTGACATAAAAGTAGTATACATTTCAATTTTACACCAAAGTACTTACTGCAAACCTAATGGAAACACCTTAGGTTAACTTCCCACATGATTATGAGTAGCTTGAAAGTTGTTTCATGGCTGTACACATCAACACAAAAAAGTTGTTATCTCAGTGCATGCAATGCTTAGACAATACAAATAGTATACATTTCAATTTTACACCAAAGCACTTACTGCAAACCTAATGGAAACAACTTAGATTAACTTCCCACATGATTCTGAGATGTCTGAAAGTTGTTTCATACCTGTGCACAACAAGACAAAAAAGTTGTTTTCTCAGTGCATCCAATGCTTTTACAATACAAATAGTATACATTTCAATTTTACACCAAAGCACTTACTGCAATCCTAATGGAAACACTTTAGGTTAACTTCCCACATGATTCTGAGATGTCTGAAAGTTGTTTCATAACTATGCACATAGAGACAAAAAAGTTGATATCACAGTGAATAGAATGCTTTGACATAAAAGTAGTATACATTTCAATTGTACTCAAAAGTCCTGACTGCAAACCTAATGCAAACACATTTGGTTAACTTCCCACATGAGTATGAGTAGGTTTAAAGTTGTTTCATGCCTCAGTTCATCAAGACAAAAAAGTTACTTTCTCAGTGCTACTATGTTCTGACATTAAGGTAGTATACATCTCAATTTTACACCAAAGTACTTACTGCAAACCTAATGGAAACACTTTAGGTTACATTCCCAAATGATTATGAGTAGTTTGAAAGTTGTTTCATAGCTGTACACATCAACACAAAAAAGTTGTTATCTCAGTGCATGCAATGCTTAGAGAATACAAATAGTACACATTTCAATTTTACACCAAAGCACTTACTGCAAACCTAATGGAAACAACTTAGATTAACTTCCCACATGATTCTGAGATGTCTGAAAGTTCTTTAATACCTGTGCACATAAAGACAAAAAAGTTGATTTCTCAGTGAATAGAATGCTTTGACATAAATGTAGTTTCCATTTCATTTGTACTCAAAAGTCCTGACTGCAAACATAATGGAAACACTTAGTTTAACTTTCCACATGATTCTGAGATGTCTGAAAGTTGTTTCATACCTGTGCACATAAAGACAAAAAAGTTGTTATCTCAGTGCATGCAATGCTTAGACAATACAAATAGTATACATTTCAATTTTACACTAAAGCACTTACTGCAAACCTAATGGAAACACTTTAGGTTAACTACCCACATGATTCTGAGATGTCTGAAAGTTGTTTCATACCTGTGCACATCAAGACAAAAAAGTTGTTTTCTCAGTGCATCCAATGCTTTTACAATACAAATAGTATACATTTCAAGTTTACACCAAAGCACTTACTGCAAACCTAATGGAAACAACTTAGATTAACTTCCCACATGATTCTGAGATGTCTGAAAGTTGTTTCATACCTGTGCACATAGAGACAAAAAAGTTGATATCACAGTGAATAGAATGCTTTGACATAAAAGTAGTATACATTTCAATTGTACTCAAAAGTCCTGACTGCAAACCTAATGCAAACACATTTGGTTAACTTCCCACATGAGTATGAGTAGGTTTAAAGTTGTTTCATGCCTCAGTTCATCAAGACAAAAAAGTTACTTTCTCAGTGCTACTATGTTCTGACATTAAGGTAGTATACATCTCAATTTTACACCAAAGTACTTACTGCAAACCTAATGGAAACACTTTAGGTTACATTCCCAAATGATTATGAGTAGTTTGAAAGTTGTTTCATAGCTGTACACATCAACACAAAAAAGTTGTTATCTCAGTGCATGCAATGCTTAGAGAATACAAATAGTATACATTTCAATTTTACACCAAAGCACTTACTGCAAACCTAATGGAAACAACTTAGATTAACTTCCCACATGATTCTGAGATGTCTGAAAGTTGTTTCATACCTGTGCATATCAAGACAAAAAAGTTGTTTTCTCAGTGCATCCAATGCTTTTACAATACAAATAGTATACATTTCAATTTTACACCAAAGCACTTACTGCAAACCTAATGGAAACACCTTAGGTCAACTTTCCACATGATTATGAGTAGTTTCTAAGTTGTTTCATGGCTGTACACATCAACACAAAAAAGTTGTTATCTCAGGGCATGCAATGCTTAGACAGTACAAATAGTATACATTTCAATTTTACTCCAAAGCACTTACTGCAAACCTAATGGAAACACCTTAGGTTAACTTCCCACATGATTCTGAGATGTCTGAAAGTTGTTTCATACCTGTGCACATAAAGACAAAAAAGTTGATTTCACAGTGAATAGAATGCTTTGACATAAAAGTAGTATACATTTCAATTTTACACCAAAGTACTTACTGCAAACCTAATGGAAACACCTTAGGTTAACTTCCCACATGATTATGAGTAGCTTGAAAGTTGTTTCATGGCTGTACACATCAACACAAAAAAGTTGTTATCTCAGTGCATGCAATGCTTAGACAATACAAATAGTATACATTTCAATTTTACACCAAAGCACTTACTGCAAACCTAATGGAAACAACTTAGATTAACTTCCCACATGATTCTGAGATGTCTGAAAGTTGTTTCATACCTGTGCACAACAAGACAAAAAAGTTGTTTTCTCAGTGCATCCAATGCTTTTACAATACAAATAGTATACATTTCAATTTTACACCAAAGCACTTACTGCAAACCTAATGGAAACACCTTAGGTTAACTTTCCACATGATTCTGAGATGTCTGAAAGTTGTTTCATACCTGTGCACAACAAGACAAAAAAGTTGTTTTCTCAGTGCATCCAATGCTTTTACAATACAAATAGTATACATTCCAATTTTACACCAAAGCACTTACTGCAATCCTAATGGAAACACTTTAGGTTAACTTCCCACATGATTCTGAGATGTCTGAAAGTTGTTTCATAACTGTGCACATAGAGACAAAAAAGTTGATATCACAGTGAATAGAATGCTTTGACATAAAAGTAGTATACATTTCAATTGTACTCAAAAGTCCTGACTGCAAACCTAATGCAAACACATTTGGTTAACTTCCCACATGAGTATGAGTAGGTTTAAAGTTGTTTCATGCCTCAGTTCATCAAGACAAAAAAGTTACTTTCTCAGTGCTACTATGTTCTGACATTAAGGTAGTATACATCTCAATTTTACACCAAAGTACTTACTGCAAACCTAATGGAAACACTTTAGGTTACATTCCCAAATGATTATGAGTAGTTTGAAAGTTGTTTCATAGCTGTACACATCAACACAAAAAAGTTGTTATCTCAGTGCATGCAATGCTTAGAGAATACAAATAGTACACATTTCAATTTTACACCAAAGCACTTACTGCAAACCTAATGGAAACAACTTAGATTAACTTCCCACATGATTCTGAGATGTCTGAAAGTTCTTTAATACCTGTGCACATAAAGACAAAAAAGTTGATTTCTCAGTGAATAGAATGCTTTGACATAAATGTAGTTTCCATTTCATTTGTACTCAAAAGTCCTGACTGCAAACATAATGGAAACACTTAGTTTAACTTTCCACATGATTCTGAGATGTCTGAAAGTTGTTTCATACCTGTGCACATAAAGACAAAAAAGTTGTTATCTCAGTGCATGCAATGCTTAGACAATACAAATAGTATACATTTCAATTTTACACTAAAGCACTTACTGCAAACCTAATGGAAACACTTTAGGTTAACTACCCACATGATTCTGAGATGTCTGAAAGTTGTTTCATACCTGTGCACATCAAGACAAAAAAGTTGTTTTCTCAGTGCATCCAATGCTTTTACAATACAAATAGTATACATTTCAATTTTACACCAAAGCACTTACTGCAAACCTAATGGAAACACCTTAGGTCAACTTTCCACATGATTATGAGTAGTTTCAAAGTTGTTTCATGGCTGTACACATCAACACAAAAAAGTTGTTATCTCAGGGCATGCAATGCTTAGACAGTACAAATAGTATACATTTCAATTTTACTCCAAAGCACTTACTGCAAACCTAATGGAAACACCTTAGGTTAACTTCCCACATGATTCTGAGATGTCTGAAAGTTGTTTCATACCTGTGCACATAAAGACAAAAAAGTTGATTTCACAGTGAATAGAATGCTTTGACATAAAAGTAGTAAACATTTCAATTGTACTCAAAAGTCCTGACTGCAAACCTAATGGAAACACCTTTGGTTAACTTCCCAGATGAGTATGACTAGTTTTAAAGTTGTTTCATGCCTCAGTTCATCAAGACAAAAAAGTTTCTTTCTCAGTACTACTATGCTCTGTCATTAAGGTAGTATACATCTCAATTTTACACCAAAGTGCTTACTGCAAACTAATTGAAACACCTTAGGTTAACTTCCCACATGATTATGAGCAGTTTGAAAGTAGTTTCATGGCGGTACACATCAACAGAAAAAAGTTGTTATCTCAGTGCATGCAATGCTTAGACAATACAAATAGTATACATTTCAATTTTACTCCAAAGCACTTACTGCAAACCTAATGGAAACACTTTAGGTTAACTTCCCACATGATTCTGAGATGTCTGAAAGTTCTTTCATTCCTGTGCACATAAAGACAAAAAAGTTGATTTCACAGTGAATAGAATGCTTTGACATAAAAGTAGTATACATTTCAATTGTACTCAAAAGTCCTGACTGCAAACCTAATGCAAACACATTTGGTTAACTTCCCAGATGAGTATGACTAGGTTTAAAGTTGTTTCATGCGTCAGTTCATCAAGACAAAAAAGTTACTTTCTCAGTACTACTATGCTCTGATATTAAGGTAGTATACATCTCAATTTTACACCAAAGTACTTACTGCAAACTAATGGAAACACCTTAGGTTAACTTCCCACATGATTATGAGTAGTTTGAAAGTTGTTTCATGGCTGTACACATCAACACAAAAAAGTTGTTATCTCAGAGCATGCAATGCTTTTACAATACATATAGTATACATTTCAATTTTACACCAAAGCACTTACTGCAAACCTAATGGAAACAACTTAGATTAACTTCCCACATGATTCTGAGATGTCTGAAAGTTGTTTCATACCTGTGCAGATCAAGACAAAAAAGTTACTTTCTCAGTGCTACCATGTTCTGACATTAAGGTAGTATACATCTCAATTTTACACCAAAGTACTTACTGCAAACCTAATGGAAACACTTTAGGTTACATTCCCAAATGATTATGAGTAGTTTGAAAGTTGTTTCATAGCTGTACACATCAACACAAAAAAGTTGTTATCTCAGTGCATGCAATGCTTAGAGAAAACAAATAGTATACATTTCAATTTTACACCAAAGCACTTACTGCAAACCTAATGGAAACAACTTAGATTAACTTCCCACATGATTCTGAGATGTCTGAAAGTTCTTTAATACCTGTGCACATAAAGACAAAAAAGTTGATTTCTCAGTGAATAGAATGCTTTGACATAAATGTAGTTTCCATTTCATTTGTACTCAAAAGTCCTGACTGCAAACATAATGGAAACACTTAGTTTAACTTTCCACATGATTATGAGTAGCTTGAAAGTTGTTCCATGGCTGTACACATCAGCACAAAAAAGTTGTTATCTCAGTGCATGCAATGCTTAGACAATACAAATAGTATACATTTCAATTTTACACCAAAGCACTTACTGCAAACCTAATGGAAACACTTTTGGTTAACTACCCACATGATTCTGAGATGTCTGAAAGTTGTTTCATACCTGTGCACATCAAGACAAAAAAGTTGTTTTCTCAGTGCATGCAATGCTTTTACAATACAAATAGTATACATTTCAGTTTTACACCAAAGCACTTACTGCAAACCTAATGGAAACACCTTAGGTTAACTTTCCACATGATTATGAGTATTTTGAAAGTTGTTTCATGGCTGTACACATCAACACAAAAAAGTTGTTATCACAGTGCATGCAATGCTGAGACAATACAGATAGTATACATTTCAATTTTACACCAAAGCACTTACTGCAAACCTAATGGAAACAACTTAGATTAACTTCCCACATGATTCTGAGATGTCTGAAAGTTCTTTAATACCTGTGCACATAAAGACAAAAAAGTTGATTTCTCAGTGAATAGAAAGCTTTGACATAAATGTAGTTTCCATTTCATTTGTACTCAAAAGTCCTGACTGCAAACATAATGGAAACACTTAGTTTAACTTTCCACATGATTATGAGTAGCTTGAAAGTTGTTCCATGGCTGTACACATCAGCACAAAAAAGTTGTTATCTCAGTGCATGCAATGCTTAGACAATACAAATAGTATACATTTCAATTTTACACTAAAGCACTTACTGCAAACCTAATGGAAACACTTTAGGTTAACTACCCACATGATTCTGAGATGTCTGAAAGTTGTTTCATGGCTGTACACATCAACACAAAAAAGTTGTTATCTCAGTGCAGGCAATGCTTAAACAATACAACTAGTATACATTTCAATTTTACACCAAAGCACTTACTGCAAACCTAATGGAAACACTTTAGGTTAACTTTCCACATGATTATGAGCAGTTTGAAAGTTGTTTCATGGCGGTACACATCAACAGAAAAAAGTTGTTATCTCAGTGCATGCAATGCTTAGACAATACAAATAGTTATACATTTCAATTTTACTCCAAAGCACTTACTGCAAACCTAATGGAAACACTTTAGGTTAACTTCCCACATGATTCTGAGATGTCTGAAAGTTCTTTCATTCCTGTGCACATAAAGACAAAAAAGTTGATTTCACAGTGAATAGAATGCTTTGACATAAAAGTAGTATACATTTCAATTGTACTCAAAAGTCCTGACTGCAAACCTAATGCAAACACATTTGGTTTAACTTCCCAGATGAGTATGACTAGGTTTAAAGTTGTTTCATGCGTCAGTTCATCAAGACAAAAAAGTTACTTTCTCAGTACTGCTATGCTCTGATATTAAGGTAGTATACATCTCAATTTTACACCAAAGTACTTACTGCAAACTAATGGAAACACCTTAGGTTAACTTCCCACATGATTATGAGTAGTTTGAAAGTTGTTTCATGGCTGTACACATCAACACAAAAAAGTTGTTATCTCAGTGCATGCAATGCTTAGATAATACAAATAGTATACATTTCAATTTTACGCCAAAGCACTTACTGCAAACCCAATGGAAACAACTTAGACTAACTTCCCACATGATTCTGAGATGTCTGAAAGTTGTTTCATACCTGTGCACATCAAGGCAAAAAAGTTGTTTTCTCAGTGCATGCAATTCTTTTACAATACATATAGTATACATTTCAATTTTACAGCAAAGCACTTACTGCAAACCTAATGGAAACACCTTAGGTTAACTTTCCACATGATTATGAGCAGTTTGAAAGTTGTTTCATGGCGGTACACATCAACAGAAAAAAGTTGTTATCTCTGTGCATGCAATGCTTAGACAATACAAATAGTATACATTTCAATTTTACTCCAAAGCACTTACTGCAAACCTAATGGAAACACTTTAGGTTAACTTCCCACATGATTCTGAGATGTCTGAAAGTTGTTTCATTCCTGTGCACATAAAGACAAAAAAGTTGATTTCACAGTGAATAGAATGCTTTGACATAAAAGTAGTATACATTTCAATTTTACACCAAAGTACTTACTGCAAACCTAATGGAAACACCTTAGGTTAACTTCCCACATGATTATGAGTAGCTTGAAAGTTGGTTCATGGCTGTACACATCAACACAAAAAAGTTGTTATCTCAGTGCATGCAATGCTTAGACAATACATATAGTATACATTTCAATTTTACACCAAAGCACTTACTGCAAACCTAATGGAAACAACTTAGATTAACTTCCCACATGATTCTGAGATGTCTGAAAGTTGTTTCATACCTGTGCAGATCAAGACAAAAAAGTTGTTTTCTCAGTGCATGCAATTCTTTTACAATACATATAGTATACATTTCAATTTTACACCAAAGCACTTACTGCAAACCTAATGGAAACACCTGAGGTTAACTTTCCACATGATTTATGAGTAGTTTGAAAGTTGTTTCATGGCTGTACACATCAACACAAAAAAGTTGTTATCTCAGTGCATGCAATGCTTAGACAATACAAATAGTATACATTTCAATTTTACACCAAAGCACTTACTGCAAACCTAATGGAAACACTTTAGGTTAACTTCCCACATGATTCTGAGATGTCTGAAAGTTGTTTCATTCCTGTGCACATAGAGACAAAAAAGTTGATATCACAGTGAATAGAATGCTTTGACATAAAAGTAGTATACATTTCAATTGTACTCAAAAGTCCTGACTGCAAACCTAATGCAAACACATTTGGTTAACTTCCCACATGAGTATGAGTAGGTTTAAAGTTGTTTCATGCCTCAGTTCATCAAGACAAAAAAGTTACTTTCTCAGTGCTACTATGTTCTGACATTAAGGTAGTATACATCTCAATTTTACACCAAAGTACTTACTGCAAACCTAATGGAAACACTTTAGGTTACATTCCCAAATGATTATGAGTAGTTTGAAAGTTGTTCATAGCTGTACACATCAACACAAAAAAGTTGTTATCTCAGTGCATGCAATGCTTAGAGAATACAAATAGTATACATTTCAATTTTACACCAAAGCACTTACTGCAAACCTAATGGAAACAACTTAGATTAACTTCCCACATGATTCTGAGATGTCTGAAAGTTCTTTAATACCTGTGCACATAAAGACAAAAAAGTTGATTTCTCAGTGAATAGAATGCTTTGACATAAATGTAGTTTCCATTTCATTTGTACTCAAAAGTCCTGACTGCAAACATAATGGAAACACTTAGTTTAACTTTCCACATGATTATGAGTAGCTTGAAAGTTGTTCCATGGGCTGTACACATCAGCACAAAAAAGTTGTTATCTCAGTGCATGCAATGCTAGACAATACAAATAGTATACATTTCAATTTTACACTAAAGCACTTACTGCAAACCTAATGGAAACACTTTAGGTTAACTACCCACATGATTCTGAGATGTCTGAAAGTTGTTTCATGGCTGTACACATCAACACAAAAAAGTTGTTATCTCAGTGCAGGCAATGCTTAAACAATACAACTAGTATACATTTCAATTTTACACCAAAGCACTTACTGCAAACCTAATGGAAACACTTTAGGTTAACTTTCCACATGACTATGAGTAGTTTGAAAGTTGTTCATGGCTGTACACATCAACACAAAAAAGTTGTTATCTCAGTGCATGCAATGTTTAAACAATACAAATAGTATACATTTCAATTTTACACCAAAGCACTTACTGCAAACCTAATGGAACCACTTTAGGTTAACTTCCCACATGATTCTGAGATGTCTGAAAGTTGTTTCATACCTGTGCACATAAAGACAAAAAAGTTGATTTCACAGTGAATAGAATGCTTTGACATAAAAGTAGTATACATTTCAATTGTACTCAAAAGTCCTGACTGCAAACCTAATGTAAACACATTTGGTTAACTTCCCAGATGTGTATGACTAGGTTTAAAGTTGTTTCATGCCTCAGTTCATCAAGACAAAAAAGTTAATTTCTCAGTACTACTATGCTCTGACTTTAAGGTAGTATACATCTCAATTTTACACCAAAGTACTTACTGCAAACTAATGGAAACACCTTAGGGTAACTTCCCACATGATTATGAGTAGTTTGAAAGTTGTTTCATGGCTGTACACATCAACACAAAAAAGTTGTTATCTCAGTGCATGCAATGCTTAGACAATACAAATAGTATACATTTCAATTTTACACCAAAGTACTTACTGCAAACCTAATGGAAACAACTTAGATTAACTTCCCACATGATTCTGAGATGTCTGAAAGTTGTTTCATACCTGTGCACATCAAGACAAAAAAGTTGTTTTCTCAGTGCATCCAATGCTTTTACAATACAAATAGTATACATTTCAATTTTACACCAAAGCACTTACTGCAAACCTAATGGAAACACCTTAGGTCAACTTTCCACATGATTATGAGTAGTTTCAAAGTTGTTTCATGGCTGTACACATCAACACAAAAAAGTTGTTATCTCAGGGCATGCAATGCTTAGACAGTACAAATAGTATACATTTCAATTTTACTCCAAAGCACTTACTGCAAACCTAATGGAAACACCTTAGGTTAACTTCCCACATGATTCTGAGATGTCTGAAAGTTGTTTCATACCTGTGCACATAAAGACAAAAAAGTTGATTTCACAGTGAATAGAATGCTTTGACATAAAAGTAGTATACATTTCAATTTTACACCAAAGTACTTACTGCAAACCTAATGGAAACACCTTAGGTTAACTTCCCACATGATTATGAGTAGCTTGAAAGTTGTTTCATGGCTGTACACATCAACACAAAAAAGTTGTTATCTCAGTGCATGCAATGCTTAGACAATACAAATAGTATACATTTCAATTTTACACCAAAGCACTTACTGCAAACCTAATGGAAACAACTTAAATTAACTTCCCACATGATTCTGAGATGTCTGAAAGTTGTTTCATACCTGTGCACAACAAGACAAAAAAGTTGTTTTCTCAGTGCATCCAATGCTTTTACAATACAAATAGTATACATTTCAATTTTACACCAAAGCACTTACTGCAAACCTAATGGAAACACCTTAGGTTAACTTTCCACATGATTCTGAGATGTCTGAAAGTTGTTTCATACCTGTGCACAACAAGACAAAAAAGTTGTTTTCTCAGTGCATCCAATGCTTTTACAATACAAATAGTATACATTTCAATTTTACACCAAAGCACTTACTGCAAACCTAATGGAAACACTTTAGGTTAACTTCCCACATGATTCTGAGATGTCTGAAAGTTGTTTCATACCTGTGCACATAAAGACAAAAAAGTTGATTTCACAGTGAATAGAATGCTTTGACATAAAAGTAGTATACATTTCAATTGTACTCAAAAGTCCTGACTGCAAACCTAATGTAAACACATTTGGTTAACTTCCCAGATGAGTATGACTAGGTTTAAAGTTGTTTCATGCCTCAGTTCATCAAGACAAAAAAGTTAATTTCTCAGTACTACTATGCTCTGACTTTAAGGTAGTATACATCTCAATTTTACACCAAAGTACTTACTGCAAACTAATGGAAACACCTTAGGGTAACTTCCCACATGATTATGAGTAGTTTGAAAGTTGTTTCATGGCTGTACACATCAACACAAAAAAGTTGTTATCTCAGTGCATGCAATGCTTAGACAATACAAATAGTATACATTTCAATTTTACACCAAAGTACTTACTGCAAACCTAATGGAAACAACTTAGATTAACTTCCCACATGATTCTGAGATGTCTGAAAGTTGTTTCATACCTGTGCACATCAAGACAAAAAAGTTGTTTTCTCAGTGCATCCAATGCTTTTACAATACAAATAGTATACATTTCAATTTTACACCAAAGCACTTACTGCAAACCTAATGGAAACACCTTAGGTCAACTTTCCACATGATTATGAGTAGTTTCTAAGTTGTTTCATGGCTGTACACATCAACACAAAAAAGTTGTTATCTCAGGGCATGCAATGCTTAGACAGTACAAATAGTATACATTTCAATTTTACTCCAAAGCACTTACTGCAAACCTAATGGAAACACCTTAGGTTAACTTCCCACATGATTCTGAGATGTCTGAAAGTTGTTTCATACCTGTGCACATAAAGACAAAAAAGTTGATTTCACAGTGAATAGAATGCTTTGACATAAAAGTAGTATACATTTCAATTTTACACCAAAGTACTTACTGCAAACCTAATGGAAACACCTTAGGTTAACTTCCCACATGATTATGAGTAGCTTGAAAGTTGTTTCATGGCTGTACACATCAACACAAAAAAGTTGTTATCTCAGTGCATGCAATGCTTAGACAATACAAATAGTATACATTTCAATTTTACACCAAAGCACTTACTGCAAACCTAATGGAAACAACTTAGATTAACTTCCCACATGATTCTGAGATGTCTGAAAGTTGTTTCATACCTGTGCACAACAAGACAAAAAAGTTGTTTTCTCAGTGCATCCAATGCTTTTACAATACAAATAGTATACATTTCAATTTTACACCAAAGCACTTACTGCAAACCTAATGGAAACACCTTAGGTTAACTTCCCACATGATTCTGAGATGTCTGAAAGTTGTTTCATACCTGTGCACATAAAGACAAAAAAGTTGATTTCACAGTGAATAGAATGCTTTGACATAAAAGTAGTATACATTTCAATTTTACACCAAAGTACTTACTGCAAACCTAATGGAAACACCTTAGGTTAACTTCCCACATGATTATGAGTAGCTTGAAAGTTGTTTCATGGCTGTACACATCAACACAAAAAAGTTGTTATCTCAGTGCATGCAATGCTTAGACAATACAAATAGTATACATTTCAATTTTACACCAAAGCACTTACTGCAAACCTAATGGAAACAACTTAAATTAACTTCCCACATGATTCTGAGATGTCTGAAAGTTGTTTCATACCTGTGCACAACAAGACAAAAAAGTTGTTTTCTCAGTGCATCCAATGCTTTTACAATACAAATAGTATACATTTCAATTTTACACCAAAGCACTTACTGCAAACCTAATGGAAACACCTTAGGTTAACTTTCCACATGATTCTGAGATGTCTGAAAGTTGTTTCATACCTGTGCACAACAAGACAAAAAAGTTGTTTTCTCAGTGCATCCAATGCTTTTACAATACAAATAGTATACATTTCAATTTTACACCAAAGCACTTACTGCAAACCTAATGGAAACACTTTAGGTTAACTTCCCACATGATTCTGAGATGTCTGAAAGTTGTTTCATACCTGTGCACATAAAGACAAAAAAGTTGATTTCACAGTGAATAGAATGCTTTGACATAAAAGTAGTATACATTTCAATTGTACTCAAAAGTCCTGACTGCAAACCTAATGTAAACACATTTGGTTAACTTCCCAGATGAGTATGACTAGGTTTAAAGTTGTTTCATGCCTCAGTTCATCAAGACAAAAAAGTTAATTTCTCAGTACTACTATGCTCTGACTTTAAGGTAGTATACATCTCAATTTTACACCAAAGTACTTACTGCAAACTAATGGAAACACCTTAGGGTAACTTCCCACATGATTATGAGTAGTTTGAAAGTTGTTTCATGGCTGTACACATCAACACAAAAAAGTTGTTATCTCAGTGCATGCAATGCTTAGACAATACAAATAGTATACATTTCAATTTTACACCAAAGTACTTACTGCAAACCTAATGGAAACAACTTAGATTAACTTCCCACATGATTCTGAGATGTCTGAAAGTTGTTTCATACCTGTGCACATCAAGACAAAAAAGTTGTTTTCTCAGTGCATCCAATGCTTTTACAATACAAATAGTATACATTTCAATTTTACACCAAAGCACTTACTGCAAACCTAATGGAAACACCTTAGGTCAACTTTCCACATGATTATGAGTAGTTTCTAAGTTGTTTCATGGCTGTACACATCAACACAAAAAAGTTGTTATCTCAGGGCATGCAATGCTTAGACAGTACAAATAGTATACATTTCAATTTTACTCCAAAGCACTTACTGCAAACCTAATGGAAACACCTTAGGTTAACTTCCCACATGATTCTGAGATGTCTGAAAGTTGTTTCATACCTGTGCACATAAAGACAAAAAAGTTGATTTCACAGTGAATAGAATGCTTTGACATAAAAGTAGTATACATTTCAATTTTACACCAAAGTACTTACTGCAAACCTAATGGAAACACCTTAGGTTAACTTCCCACATGATTATGAGTAGCTTGAAAGTTGTTTCATGGCTGTACACATCAACACAAAAAAGTTGTTATCTCAGTGCATGCAATGCTTAGACAATACAAATAGTATACATTTCAATTTTACACCAAAGCACTTACTGCAAACCTAATGGAAACAACTTAGATTAACTTCCCACATGATTCTGAGATGTCTGAAAGTTGTTTCATACCTGTGCACAACAAGACAAAAAAGTTGTTTTCTCAGTGCATCCAATGCTTTTACAATACAAATAGTATACATTTCAATTTTACACCAAAGCACTTACTGCAAACCTAATGGAAACACCTTAGGTTAACTTTCCACATGATTCTGAGATGTCTGAAAGTTGTTTCATACCTGTGCACAACAAGACAAAAAAGTTGTTTTCTCAGTGCATCCAATGCTTTTACAATACAAATAGTATACATTTCAATTTTACACCAAAGCACTTACTGCAATCCTAATGGAAACACTTTAGGTTAACTTCCCACATGATTCTGAGATGTCTGAAAGTTGTTTCATAACTGTGCACATAGAGACAAAAAAGTTGATATCACAGTGAATAGAATGCTTTGACATAAAAGTAGTATACATTTCAATTGTACTCAAAAGTCCTGACTGCAAACCTAATGCAAACACATTTGGTTATTTTCCCACATGAGTATGAGTAGGTTTAAAGTTGTTTCATGCCTCAGTTCATCAAGACAAAAAAGTTACTTTCTCAGTGCTACTATGTTCTGACATTAAGGTAGTATACATCTCAATTTTACACCAAAGTACTTACTGCAAACCTAATGGAAACACTTTAGGTTACATTCCCAAATGATTATGAGTAGTTTGAAAGTTGTTTCATAGCTGTACACATCAACACAAAAAAGTTGTTATCTCAGTGCATGCAATGCTTAGAGAATACAAATAGTACACATTTCAATTTTACACCAAAGCACTTACTGCAAACCTAATGGAAACAACTTAGATTAACTTCCCACATGATTCTGAGATGTCTGAAAGTTCTTTAATACCTGTGCACATAAAGACAAAAAAGTTGATTTCTCAGTGAATAGAATGCTTTGACATAAATGTAGTTTCCATTTCATTTGTACTCAAAAGTCCTGACTGCAAACATAATGGAAACACTTAGTTTAACTTTCCACATGATTCTGAGATGTCTGAAAGTTGTTTCATACCTGTGCACATAAAGACAAAAAAGTTGTTATCTCAGTGCATGCAATGCTTAGACAATACAAATAGTATACATTTCAATTTTACACTAAAGCACTTACTGGAAACCTAATGGAAACACTTTAGGTTAACTACCCACATGATTCTGAGATGTCTGAAAGTTGTTTCATACCTGTCCACATCAAGACAAAAAAGTTGTTTTCTCAGTGCATCCAATGCTTTTACAATACAAATAGTATACATTTCAATTTTACACCAAAGCACTTACTGCAAACCTAATGGAAACACCTTAGGTCAACTTTCCACATGATTATGAGTAGTTTCAAAGTTGTTTCATGGCTGTACACATCAACACAAAAAAGTTGTTATCTCAGGGCATGCAATGCTTAGACAGTACAAATAGTATACATTTCAATTTTACTCCAAAGCACTTACTGCAAACCTAATGGAAACACCTTAGGTTAACTTCCCACATGATTCTGAGATGTCTGAAAGTTGTTTCATACCTGTGCACATAAAGACAAAAAAGTTGATTTCACAGTGAATAGAATGCTTTGACATAAAAGTAGTATACATTTCAATTTTACACCAAAGTACTTACTGCAAACCTAATGGAAACACCTTAGGTTAACTTCCCACATGATTATGAGTAGCTTGAAAGTTGTTTCATGGCTGTACACATCAACACAAAAAAGTTGTTATCTCAGTGCATGCAATGCTTAGACAATACAAATAGTATACATTTCAATTTTACACCAAAGCACTTACTGCAAACCTAATGGAAACAACTTAGATTAACTTCCCACATGATTCTGAGATGTCTGAAAGTTGTTTCATACCTGTGCACAACAAGACAAAAAAGTTGTTTTCTCAGTGCATCCAATGCTTTTACAATACAAATAGTATACATTTCAATTTTACACCAAAGCACTTACTGCAATCCTAATGGAAACACTTTAGGTTAACTTCCCACATGATTCTGAGATGTCTGAAAGTTGTTTCATAACTATGCACATAGAGACAAAAAAGTTGATATCACAGTGAATAGAATGCTTTGACATAAAAGTAGTATACATTTCAATTGTACTCAAAAGTCCTGACTGCAAACCTAATGCAAACACATTTGGTTAACTTCCCACATGAGTATGAGTAGGTTTAAAGTTGTTTCATGCCTCAGTTCATCAAGACAAAAAAGTTACTTTCTCAGTGCTACTATGTTCTGACATTAAGGTAGTATACATCTCAATTTTACACCAAAGTACTTACTGCAAACCTAATGGAAACACTTTAGGTTACATTCCCAAATGATTATGAGTAGTTTGAAAGTTGTTTCATAGCTGTACACATCAACACAAAAAAGTTGTTATCTCAGTGCATGCAATGCTTAGAGAATACAAATAGTACACATTTCAATTTTACACCAAAGCACTTACTGCAAACCTAATGGAAACAACTTAGATTAACTTCCCACATGATTCTGAGATGTCTGAAAGTTCTTTAATACCTGTGCACATAAAGACAAAAAAGTTGATTTCTCAGTGAATAGAATGCTTTGACATAAATGTAGTTTCCATTTCATTTGTACTCAAAAGTCCTGACTGCAAACATAATGGAAACACTTAGTTTAACTTTCCACATGATTCTGAGATGTCTGAAAGTTGTTTCATACCTGTGCACATAAAGACAAAAAAGTTGTTATCTCAGTGCATGCAATGCTTAGACAATACAAATAGTATACATTTCAATTTTACACTAAAGCACTTACTGCAAACCTAATGGAAACACTTTAGGTTAACTACCCACATGATTCTGAGATGTCTGAAAGTTGTTTCATACCTGTGCACATCAAGACAAAAAAGTTGTTTTCTCAGTGCATCCAATGCTTTTACAATACAAATAGTATACATTTCAATTTTACACCAAAGCACTTACTGCAAACCTAATGGAAACACCTTAGGTCAACTTTCCACATGATTATGAGTAGTTTCAAAGTTGTTTCATGGCTGTACACATCAACACAAAAAAGTTGTTATCTCAGGGCATGCAATGCTTAGACAATACAAATAGTATACATTTCAATTTTACACCAAAGCACTTACTGCAAACCTAATGGAAACAACTTAGATTAACTTCCCACATGATTCTGAGATGTCTGAAAGTTGTTTCATACCTGTGCACAACAAGACAAAAAAGTTGTTTTCTCAGTGCATCCAATGCTTTTACAATACAAATAGTATACATTTCAATTTTACACCAAAGCACTTACTGCAATCCTAATGGAAACACTTTAGGTTAACTTCCCACATGATTCTGAGATGTCTGAAAGTTGTTTCATAACTATGCACATAGAGACAAAAAAGTTGATATCACAGTGAATAGAATGCTTTGACATAAAAGTAGTATACATTTCAATTGTACTCAAAAGTCCTGACTGCAAACCTAATGCAAACACATTTGGTTAACTTCCCACATGAGTATGAGTAGGTTTAAAGTTGTTTCATGCCTCAGTTCATCAAGACAAAAAAGTTACTTTCTCAGTGCTACTATGTTCTGACATTAAGGTAGTATACATCTCAATTTTACACCAAAGTACTTACTGCAAACCTAATGGAAACACTTTAGGTTACATTCCCAAATGATTATGAGTAGTTTGAAAGTTGTTTCATAGCTGTACACATCAACACAAAAAAGTTGTTATCTCAGTGCATGCAATGCTTAGAGAATACAAATAGTACACATTTCAATTTTACACCAAAGCACTTACTGCAAACCTAATGGAAACAACTTAGATTAACTTCCCACATGATTCTGAGATGTCTGAAAGTTCTTTAATACCTGTGCACATAAAGACAAAAAAGTTGATTTCTCAGTGAATAGAATGCTTTGACATAAATGTAGTTTCCATTTCATTTGTACTCAAAAGTCCTGACTGCAAACATAATGGAAACACTTAGTTTAACTTTCCACATGATTCTGAGATGTCTGAAAGTTGTTTCATACCTGTGCACAACAAGACAAAAAAGTTGTTATCTCAGTGCATGCAATGCTTAGACAATACAAATAGTATACATTTCAATTTTACACTAAAGCACTTACTGCAAACCTAATGGAAACACTTTAGGTTAACTACCCACATGATTCTGAGATGTCTGAAAGTTGTTTCATACCTGTGCACATCAAGACAAAAAAGTTGTTTTCTCAGTGCATCCAATGCTTTTACAATACAAATAGTATACATTTCAAGTTTACACCAAAGCACTTACTGCAAACCTAATGGAAACAACTTAGATTAACTTCCCACATGATTCTGAGATGTCTGAAAGTTGTTTCATACCTGTGCACAACAAGACAAAAAAGTTGTTTTCTCAGTGCATCCAATGCTTTTACAATACAAATAGTATACATTTCAATTTTACACCAAAGCACTTACTGCAATCCTAATGGAAACACTTTAGGTTAACTTCCCACATGATTCTGAGATGTCTGAAAGTTGTTTCATAACTGTGCACATAGAGACAAAAAAGTTGATATCACAGTGAATAGAATGCTTTGACATAAAAGTAGTATACATTTCAATTGTACTCAAAAGTCCTGACTGCAAACCTAATGCAAACACATTTGGTTAACTTCCCACATGAGTATGAGTAGGTTTAAAGTTGTTTCATGCCTCAGTTCATCAAGACAAAAAAGTTACTTTCTCAGTGCTACTATGTTCTGACATTAAGGTAGTATACATCTCAATTTTACACCAAAGTACTTACTGCAAACCTAATGGAAACACTTTAGGTTACATTCCCAAATGATTATGAGTAGTTTGAAAGTTGTTTCATAGCTGTACACATCAACACAAAAAAGTTGTTATCTCAGTGCATGCAATGCTTAGAGAATACAAATAGTATACATTTCAATTTTACACCAAAGCACTTACTGCAAACCTAATGGAAACAACTTAGATTAACTTCCCACATGATTCTGAGATGTCTGAAAGTTGTTTCATACCTGTGCATATCAAGACAAAAAAGTTGTTTTCTCAGTGCATCCAATGCTTTTACAATACAAATAGTATACATTTCAATTTTACACCAAAGCACTTACTGCAAACCTAATGGAAACACCTTAGGTCAACTTTCCACATGATTATGAGTAGTTTCTAAGTTGTTTCATGGCTGTACACATCAACACAAAAAAGTTGTTATCTCAGGGCATGCAATGCTTAGACAGTACAAATAGTATACATTTCAATTTTACTCCAAAGCACTTACTGCAAACCTAATGGAAACACCTTAGGTTAACTTCCCACATGATTCTGAGATGTCTGAAAGTTGTTTCATACCTGTGCACATAAAGACAAAAAAGTTGATTTCACAGTGAATAGAATGCTTTGACATAAAAGTAGTATACATTTCAATTTTACACCAAAGTACTTACTGCAAACCTAATGGAAACACCTTAGGTTAACTTCCCACATGATTATGAGTAGCTTGAAAGTTGTTTCATGGCTGTACACATCAACACAAAAAAGTTGTTATCTCAGTGCATGCAATGCTTAGACAATACAAATAGTATACATTTCAATTTTACACCAATGCACTTACTGCAAACCTAATGGAAACAACTTAGATTAACTTCCCACATGATTCTGAGATGTCTGAAAGTTGTTTCATACCTGTGCACAACAAGACAAAAAAGTTGTTTTCTCAGTGCATCCAATGCTTTTACAATACAAATAGTATACATTTCAATTTTACACCAAAGCACTTACTGCAAACCTAATGGAAACACCTTAGGTTAACTTTCCACATGATTCTGAGATGTCTGAAAGTTGTTTCATACCTGTGCACAACAAGACAAAAAAGTTGTTTTCTCAGTGCATCCAATGCTTTTACAATACAAATAGTATACATTCCAATTTTACACCAAAGCACTTACTGCAATCCTAATGGAAACACTTTAGGTTAACTTCCCACATGATTCTGAGATGTCTGAAAGTTGTTTCATAACTGTGCACATAGAGACAAAAAAGTTGATATCACAGTGAATAGAATGCTTTGACATAAAAGTAGTATACATTTCAATTGTACTCAAAAGTCCTGACTGCAAACCTAATGCAAACACATTTGGTTAACTTCCCACATGAGTATGAGTAGGTTTAAAGTTGTTTCATGCCTCAGTTCATCAAGACAAAAAAGTTACTTTCTCAGTGCTACTATGTTCTGACATTAAGGTAGTATACATCTCAATTTTACACCAAAGTACTTACTGCAAACCTAATGGAAACACTTTAGGTTACATTCCCAAATGATTATGAGTAGTTTGAAAGTTGTTTCATAGCTGTACACATCAACACAAAAAAGTTGTTATCTCAGTGCATGCAATGCTTAGAGAATACAAATAGTACACATTTCAATTTTACACCAAAGCACTTACTGCAAACCTAATGGAAACAACTTAGATTAACTTCCCACATGATTCTGAGATGTCTGAAAGTTCTTTAATACCTGTGCACATAAAGACAAAAAAGTTGATTTCTCAGTGAATAGAATGCTTTGACATAAATGTAGTTTCCATTTCATTTGTACTCAAAAGTCCTGACTGCAAACATAATGGAAACACTTAGTTTAACTTTCCACATGATTCTGAGATGTCTGAAAGTTGTTTCATACCTGTGCACATAAAGACAAAAAAGTTGTTATCTCAGTGCATGCAATGCTTAGACAATACAAATAGTATACATTTCAATTTTACACTAAAGCACTTACTGCAAACCTAATGGAAACACTTTAGGTTAACTACCCACATGATTCTGAGATGTCTGAAAGTTGTTTCATACCTGTGCACATCAAGACAAAAAAGTTGTTTTCTCAGTGCATCCAATGCTTTTACAATACAAATAGTATACATTTCAATTTTACACCAAAGCACTTACTGCAAACCTAATGGAAACACCTTAGGTCAACTTTCCACATGATTATGAGTAGTTTCAAAGTTGTTTCATGGCTGTACACATCAACACAAAAAAGTTGTTATCTCAGGGCATGCAATGCTTAGACAGTACAAATAGTATACATTTCAATTTTACTCCAAAGCACTTACTGCAAACCTAATGGAAACACCTTAGGTTAACTTCCCACATGATTCTGAGATGTCTGAAAGTTGTTTCATACCTGTGCACATAAAGACAAAAAAGTTGATTTCACAGTGAATAGAATGCTTTGACATAAAAGTAGTATACATTTCAATTTTACACCAAAGTACTTACTGCAAACCTAATGGAAACACCTTAGGTTAACTTCCCACATGATTATGAGTAGCTTGAAAGTTGTTTCATGGCTGTACACATCAACACAAAAAAGTTGTTATCTCAGTGCATGCAATGCTTAGACAATACAAATAGTATACATTTCAATTTTACACCAAAGCACTTACTGCAAACCTAATGGAAACAACTTAGATTAACTTCCCACATGATTCTGAGATGTCTGAAAGTTCTTTAATACCTGTGCACATAAAGACAAAAAAGTTGATTTCTCAGTGAATAGAATGCTTTGACATAAATGTAGTTTCCATTTCATTTGTACTCAAAAGTCCTGACTGCAAACATAATGGAAACACTTAGTTTAACTTTCCACATGATTCTGAGATGTCTGAAAGTTGTTTCATACCTGTGCACATAAAGACAAAAAAGTTGTTATCTCAGTGCATGCAATGCTTAGACAATACAAATAGTATACATTTCAATTTTACACTAAAGCACTTACTGCAAACCTAATGGAAACACTTTAGGTTAACTACCCACATGATTCTGAGATGTCTGAAAGTTGTTTCATACCTGTGCACATCAAGACAAAAAAGTTGTTTTCTCAGTGCATCCAATGCTTTTACAATACAAATAGTATACATTTCAAGTTTACACCAAAGCACTTACTGCAAACCTAATGGAAACAACTTAGATTAACTTCCCACATGATTCTGAGATGTCTGAAAGTTGTTTCATACCTGTGCACAACAAGACAAAAAAGTTGTTTTCTCAGTGCATCCAATGCTTTTACAATACAAATAGTATACATTTCAATTTTACACCAAAGCACTTACTGCAATCCTAATGGAAACACTTTAGGTTAACTTCCCACATGATTCTGAGATGTCTGAAAGTTGTTTCATAACTGTGCACATAGAGACAAAAAAGTTGATATCACAGTGAATAGAATGCTTTGACATAAAAGTAGTATACATTTCAATTGTACTCAAAAGTCCTGACTGCAAACCTAATGCAAACACATTTGGTTAACTTCCCACATGAGTATGAGTAGGTTTAAAGTTGTTTCATGCCTCAGTTCATCAAGACAAAAAAGTTACTTTCTCAGTGCTACTATGTTCTGACATTAAGGTAGTATACATCTCAATTTTACACCAAAGTACTTACTGCAAACCTAATGGAAACACTTTAGGTTACATTCCCAAATGATTATGAGTAGTTTGAAAGTTGTTTCATAGCTGTACACATCAACACAAAAAAGTTGTTATCTCAGTGCATGCAATGCTTAGAGAATACAAATAGTATACATTTCAATTTTACACCAAAGCACTTACTGCAAACCTAATGGAAACAACTTAGATTAACTTCCACATGATTCTGAGATGTCTGAAAGTTCTTTAATACCTGTGCACATAAAGACAACAAAGTTGATTTCTCAGTGAATAGAATGCTTTGACATAAATGTAGTTTCCATTTCATTTGTACTCAAAAGACCTGACTGCAAACATAATGGAAACACTTAATTTAACTTTCCACATGATTCTGAGATGTCTGAAAGTTGTTTCATACCTGTGCACATAAAGACAAAAAAGTTGATTTCTCAGTGCATGCAATGCTTAGACAATACAAATAGTATACATTTCAATTTTACACCAAAGCACTTACTCCAAACCCAATGGAAACACCTTAGGTTAACTTTCCACATGATTATGAGTAGTTTGAAAGTTGTTTCATGGCTGTACACATCAACAGAAAAAACTTGTTATCTCAGTGCATGCAATGCTTAGACAATACAAATAGTATACATTTCAATTTTACACCAAAGCTCTTACTGCAAACCTAATGGAAACACCTTAGGTTAACTTCCCACATGATTCTGAGATGTCTGAAAGTTGTTTCATACCTGTGCACATAAAGACAAAAAAGTTGATTTCACAGTGAATAGAATGCTTTGACATAAAAGTAGTATACATTTCAATTTTACACCAAAGTACTTACTGCAAACCTAATGGAAACACCTGAGGTGAACTTCCCACATGATTATGAGTAGTTTGAAAGTTGTTTCATGGCTGTACACATCAACACAAAAAAGTTGTTATCTCAGTGCATGCAATGCTTAGACAATACAAATAGTATACATTTCAATTTTACTCCAAAGCACTTACTGCAAACCTAATGGAAACACCATAGGTTAACTTCCCACATGATTCTGAGATGTCTGAAAGTTGTTTCATAGCTGTGCACATAAAGACAAAAAAGTTGATTTCACAGTGAATAGAATGCTTTGACATAAAAGTAGTATACATTTCAATTTTACACCAAAGCACTTACTGCAAACCTAATGGAAACACTTTAGGTTAACTTTCCACATGATTATGAGTAGTTTCAAAGTTGTTTCATGGCTGTACACATCAACACAAAAAAGTTGTTATCTCAGTGCAGGCAATGCTTAAACAATACAACTAGTATACATTTCAATTTTACACCAAAGCACTTACTGCAAACCTAATGGAAACACTTTAGGTTAACTTTCCACATGACTATGAGTAGTTTGAAAGTTGTTCATGGCTGTACACATCAGCACAAAAAAGGTGTTATCTCAGTGCATGCAATGTTTAAACAATACAACTAGTATACATTTCAATTTTACACCAAAGCACTTACTGCAAACCTAATGGAAACACTTTAGGTTAACTTCCCACATGATTCTGAGATGTCTGAAAGTTGTTTCATACCTGTGCACATAAAGACAAAAAAGTTGATTTCACAGTGAATAGAATGCTTTGACATAAAAGTAGTATACATTTCAATTGTACTCAAAAGTCCTGACTGCAAACCTAATGTAAACACATTTGGTTAACTTCCCAGATGAGTATGACTAGGTTTAAAGTTGTTTCATGCCTCAGTTCATCAAGACAAAAAAGTTAATTTCTCAGTACTACTATGCTCTGACTTTAAGGTAGTATACATCTCAATTTTACACCAAAGTACTTACTGCAAACTAATAGAAACACCTTAGGGTAACTTCCCACATGATTATGAGTAGTTTGAAAGTTGTTTCATGGCTGTACACATCAACACAAAAAAGTTGTTATCTCAGTGCATGCAATGCTTAGACAATACAAATAGTATACATTTCAATTTTACACCAAAGTACTTACTGCAAACCTAATGGAAACAACTTAGATTAACTTCCCACATGATTCTGAGATGTCTGAAAGTTGTTTCATACCTGTGCACATCAAGACAAAAAAGTTGTTTTCTCAGTGCTTCCAATGCTTTTACAATACAAATAGTATACATTTCAATTTTACACCAAAGCACTTACTGCAAACCTAATGGAAACACTTTAGGTTAACTTCCCACATGATTCTGAGATGTCTGAAAGTTGTTTCATTCCTGTGCACATAAAGACAAAAAAGTTGATTTCACAGTGAATAGAATGCTTTGACATAAAAGTAGTATACATTTCAATTTTACACCAATGTACTTACTGCAAACCTAATGGAAACACCTTAGGTTAACTTCCCACATGATTATGAGTAGCTTGAAAGTTGTTTCATGGCTGTACACATCAACACAAAAAAGTTGTTATCTCAGTGCATGCAATGCTTAGACAATACAAATAGTATACATTTCAATTTTACACCAAAGCACTTACTGCAAACCTAATGGAAACAACTTAGATTAACTTCCCACATGATTCTGAGATGTCTGAAAGTTGTTTCATACCTGTGCACAACAAGACAAAAAAGTTGTTTTCTCAGTGCATCCAATGCTTTTACAATACAAATAGTATACATTTCAATTTTACACCAAAGCACTTACTGCAATCCTAATGGAAACACTTTAGGTTAACTTCCCACATGATTCTGAGATGTCTGAAAGTTGTTTCATAACTGTACACATAGAGACAAAAAAGTTGATATCACAGTGAATAGAATGCTTTGACATAAAAGTAGTATACATTTCAATTGTACTCAAAAGTCCTGACTGCAAACCTAATGCAAACACATTTGGTTAACTTCCCACATGAGTATGAGTAGGTTTAAAGTTGTTTCATGCCTCAGTTCATCAAGACAAAAAAGTTACTTTCTCAGTGCTACTATGTTCTGACATTAAGGTAGTATACATCTCAATTTTACACCAAAGTACTTACTGCAAACCTAATGGAAACACTTTAGGTTACATTCCCAAATGATTATGAGTAGTTTGAAAGTTGTTTCATAGCTGTACACATCAACACAAAAAAGTTGTTATCTCAGTGCATGCAATGCTTAGAGAATACAAATAGTACACATTTCAATTTTACACCAAAGCACTTACTGCAAACCTAATGGAAACAACTTAGATTAACTTCCCACATGATTCTGAGATGTCTGAAAGTTCTTTAATACCTGTGCACATAAAGACAAAAAAGTTGATTTCTCAGTGAATAGAATGCTTTGACATAAATGTAGTTTCCATTTCATTTGTACTCAAAAGTCCTGACTGCAAACATAATGGAAACACTTAGTTTAACTTTCCACATGATTCTGAGATGTCTGAAAGTTGTTTCATACCTGTGCACATAAAGACAAAAAAGTTGTTATCTCAGTGCATGCAATGCTTAGACAATACAAATAGTATACATTTCAATTTTACACCAAAGCACTTACTGCAAACCTAATGGAAACACTTTAGGTTAACTACCCACATGATTCTGAGATGTCTGAAAGTTGTTTCATACCTGTGCACATCAAGACAAAAAAGTTGTTTTCTCAGTGCATGCAATGCTTTTACAATACAAATAGTATACATTTCAATTTTACACCAAAGCACTTACTCCAAACCCAATGGAAACACCTTAGGTTAACTTTCCACATGATTATGAGTAGTTTGAAAGTTGTTTCATGGCTGTACACATCAACAGAAAAAACTTGTTATCTCAGTGCATGCAATGCTTAGACAATACAAATAGTATACATTTCAATTTTACACCAAAGCTCTTACTGCAAACCTAATGGAAACACCTTAGGTTAACTTCCCACATGATTCTGAGATGTCTGAAAGTTGTTTCATACCTGTGCACATAAAGACAAAAAAGTTGATTTCACAGTGAATAGAATGCTTTGACATAAAAGTAGTATACATTTCAATTTTACACCAAAGTACTTACTGCAAACCTAATGGAAACACCTGAGGTGAACTTCCCACATGATTATGAGTAGTTTGAAAGTTGTTTCATGGCTGTACACATCAACACAAAAAAGTTGTTATCTCAGTGCATGCAATGCTTAGACAATACAAATAGTATACATTTCAATTTTACTCCAAAGCACTTACTGCAAACCTAATGGAAACACCATAGGTTAACTTCCCACATGATTCTGAGATGTCTGAAAGTTGTTTCATAGCTGTGCACATAAAGACAAAAAAGTTGATTTCACAGTGAATAGAATGCTTTGACATAAAAGTAGTATACATTTCAATTTTACACCAAAGCACTTACTGCAAACCTAATGGAAACACTTTAGGTTAACTTTCCACATGATTATGAGTAGTTTCAAAGTTGTTTCATGGCTGTACACATCAACACAAAAAAGTTGTTATCTCAGTGCAGGCAATGCTTAAACAATACAACTAGTATACATTTCAATTTTACACCAAAGCACTTACTGCAAACCTAATGGAAACACTTTAGGTTAACTTTCCACATGACTATGAGTAGTTTGAAAGTTGTTCATGGCTGTACACATCAGCACAAAAAAGGTGTTATCTCAGTGCATGCAATGTTTAAACAATACAACTAGTATACATTTCAATTTTACACCAAAGCACTTACTGCAAACCTAATGGAAACACTTTAGGTTAACTTCCCACATGATTCTGAGATGTCTGAAAGTTGTTTCATACCTGTGCACATAAAGACAAAAAAGTTGATTTCACAGTGAATAGAATGCTTTGACATAAAAGTAGTATACATTTCAATTGTACTCAAAAGTCCTGACTGCAAACCTAATGTAAACACATTTGGTTAACTTCCCAGATGAGTATGACTAGGTTTAAAGTTGTTTCATGCCTCAGTTCATCAAGACAAAAAAGTTAATTTCTCAGTACTACTATGCTCTGACTTTAAGGTAGTATACATCTCAATTTTACACCAAAGTACTTACTGCAAACTAATGGAAACACCTTAGGGTAACTTCCCACATGATTATGAGTAGTTTGAAAGTTGTTTCATGGCTGTACACATCAACACAAAAAAGTTGTTATCTCAGTGCATGCAATGCTTAGACAATACAAATAGTATACATTTCAATTTTACACCAAAGTACTTACTGCAAACCTAATGGAAACAACTTAGATTAACTTCCCACATGATTCTGAGATGTCTGAAAGTTGTTTCATACCTGTGCACATCAAGACAAAAAAGTTGTTTTCTCAGTGCTTCCAATGCTTTTACAATACAAATAGTATACATTTCAATTTTACACCAAAGCACTTACTGCAAACCTAATGGAAACACTTTAGGTTAACTTCCCACATGATTCTGAGATGTCTGAAAGTTGTTTCATTCCTGTGCACATAAAGACAAAAAAGTTGATTTCACAGTGAATAGAATGCTTTGACATAAAAGTAGTATACATTTCAATTTTACACCAATGTACTTACTGCAAACCTAATGGAAACACCTTAGGTTAACTTCCCACATGATTATGAGTAGCTTGAAAGTTGTTTCATGGCTGTACACATCAACACAAAAAAGTTGTTATCTCAGTGCATGCAATGCTTAGACAATACAAATAGTATACATTTCAATTTTACACCAAAGCACTTACTGCAAACCTAATGGAAACAACTTAGATTAACTTCCCACATGATTCTGAGATGTCTGAAAGTTGTTTCATACCTGTGCACAACAAGACAAAAAAGTTGTTTTCTCAGTGCATCCAATGCTTTTACAATACAAATAGTATACATTTCAATTTTACACCAAAGCACTTACTGCAATCCTAATGGAAACACTTTAGGTTAACTTCCCACATGATTCTGAGATGTCTGAAAGTTGTTTCATAACTGTACACATAGAGACAAAAAAGTTGATATCACAGTGAATAGAATGCTTTGACATAAAAGTAGTATACATTTCAATTGTACTCAAAAGTCCTGACTGCAAACCTAATGCAAACACATTTGGTTAACTTCCCACATGAGTATGAGTAGGTTTAAAGTTGTTTCATGCCTCAGTTCATCAAGACAAAAAAGTTACTTTCTCAGTGCTACTATGTTCTGACATTAAGGTAGTATACATCTCAATTTTACACCAAAGTACTTACTGCAAACCTAATGGAAACACTTTAGGTTACATTCCCAAATGATTATGAGTAGTTTGAAAGTTGTTTCATAGCTGTACACATCAACACAAAAAAGTTGTTATCTCAGTGCATGCAATGCTTAGAGAATACAAATAGTACACATTTCAATTTTACACCAAAGCACTTACTGCAAACCTAATGGAAACAACTTAGATTAACTTCCACATGATTCTGAGATGTCTGAAAGTTCTTTAATACCTGTGCACATAAAGACAAAAAAGTTGATTTCTCAGTGAATAGAATGCTTTGACATAAATGTAGTTTCCATTTCATTTGTACTCAAAAGTCCTGACTGCAAACATAATGGAAACACTTAGTTTAACTTTCCACATGATTCTGAGATGTCTGAAAGTTGTTTCATACCTGTGCACATAAAGACAAAAAAGTTGTTATCTCAGTGCATGCAATGCTTAGACAATACAAATAGTATACATTTCAATTTTACACCAAAGCACTTACTGCAAACCTAATGGAAACACTTTAGGTTAACTACCCACATGATTCTGAGATGTCTGAAAGTTGTTTCATACCTGTGCACATCAAGACAAAAAAGTTGTTTTCTCAGTGCATGCAATGCTTTTACAATACAAATAGTATACATTTCAATTTTACACCAAAGCACTTACTGCAAACCTAATGGAAACACTTTAGGTTAACTTTCCACATGATTATGAGTAGTTTGAAAGTTGTTTCATGGCTGTACACACCAACACAAAAAAGTTGTTATCTCAGTGCAGGCAATGCTTAAACAATACAACTAGTATACATTTTCAATTTTACACCAAAGCACTTACTGCAAACCTAATGGAAACACTTTAGGTTAACTTTCCACATGACTATGAGTAGTTTGAAAGTTGTTCATGGCTGTACACATCAACACAAAAAAGTTGTTATCTCAGTGCAGGCAATGTTTAAACAATACAACTAGTATACATTTCAATTTTACACCAAAGCACTTACCGCAAACCTAATGGAAACACTTTAGGTTAACTACCCACATGATTCTGAGATGTCTGAAAGTTGTTTCATACCTGTGCACATCAAGACAAAAAAGTTGTTTTCTCAGTGCATGCAATGCTTTTACAATACAAATAGTATACATTTCAATTTTACACCAAAGCACTTACTGCAAACCTAATGGAAACACTTTAGGTTAACTTTCCACATGATTATGAGTAGTTTGAAAGTTGTTTCATGGCTGTACACATCAACACAAAAAACTTGTTATCTCAGTGCAGGCAATGCTTAAACAATACAACTAGTATACATTTCAATTTTACACCAAAGCACTTACTGCAAACCTAATGGAAACACTTTAGGTTAACTTTCCACATGACTATGAGTAGTTTGAAAGTTGTTCATGGCTGTACACATCAACACAAAAAAGTTGTTATCTCAGTGCAGGCAATGTTTAAACAATAGAACTAGTATACATTTCAATTTTACACCAAAGCACTTACTGCAAACCTAATGGAAACACTTTAGGTTAACTTCCCACATGATTCTGAGATGTCTGAAAGTTGTTTCATACCTGTGCACATAAAGACAAAAAAGTTGATGTCACAGTGAATAGAATGCTTTGACATAAAAGTAGTATACATTTCAATTGTACTCAAAAGTCCTGACTGCAAACCTAATGTAAACACATTTGGTTAACTTCCCAGATGAGTATGACTAGGTTTAAAGTTGTTTCATGCCTCAGTTCATCAAGACAAAAAAGTTAATTTCTCAGTACTACTATGCTCTGACTTTAAGGTAGTATACATCTCAATTTTACACCAAAGTACTTACTGCAAGCTAATGGAAACACCTTAGGGTAACTTCCCACATGATTATGAGTAGTTTGAAAGTTGTTTCATGGCTGTACACATCAACACAAAAAAGTTGTTATCTCAGTGCATGCAATGCTTAGACAATACAAATAGTATACATTTCAATTTTACACCAAAGTACTTACTGCAAACCTAATGGAAACAACTTAGATTAACTTCCCACATGATTCTGAGATGTCTGAAAGTTGTTTCATACCTGTGCACATCAAGACAAAAAAGTTGTTTTCTCAGTGCATCCAATGCTTTTACAATACAAATAGTATACATTTCAATTTTACACCAAAGCACTTACTGCAAACCTAATGGAAACACCTTAGGTCAACTTTCCACATGATTATGAGTAGTTTCAAAGTTGTTTCATGGCTGTACACATCAACACAAAAAAGTTGTTATCTCAGGGCATGCAATGCTTCGACAGTACAAATAGTATACATTTCAATTTTACTCCAAAGCACTTACTGCAAACCTAATGGAAACACCTTAGGTTAACTTCCCACATGATTCTGAAATGTCTGAAAGTTGTTTCATACCTGTGCACATAAAGACAAAAAAGTTGATTTCACAGTGAATAGAATGCTTTGACATAAAAGTAGTATACAGTTCAATTTTACACCAAAGTACTTACTGCAAACCTAATGGAAACACCTTAGGTTAACTTCCCACATGATTATGAGTAGCTTGAAAGTTGTTTCATGGCTGTACACATCAACACAAAAAAGTTGTTATCTCAGTGCATGCAATGCTTAGACAATACAAATAGTATACATTTCAATTTTACACCAAAGCACTTACTGCAAACCTAATGGAAACAACTTAGATTAACTTCCCACATGATTCTGAGATGTCTGAAAGTTGTTTCATACCTGTGCACAACAAGACAAAAAAGTTGTTTTCTCAGTGCATCCAATGCTTTTACAATACAAATAGTATACATTTCAATTTTACACCAAAGCACTTACTGCAATCCTAATGGAAACACTTTAGGTTAACTTCCCACATGATTCTGAGATGTCTGAAAGTTGTTTCATAACTGTGCACATAAAGACAAAAAAGTTGATTTCAGAGTGAATAGAATGCTTTGACATAAAAGTAGTATACATTTCAATTGTACTCAAAAGTCCTGACTGCAGACCTAATGCAAACACATTTGGTTAACTTCCCAGATGAGTATGACTAGGTTTAAAGTTGTTTCATGCGTCAGTTCATCAAGACAAAAAAGTTACTTTCTCAGTACTACTATGCTCTGATATTAAGGTAGTATACATCTCAATTTTACACCAAAGTACTTACTGCAAACTAATGGAAACACCTTAGGTTAACTTCCCACATGATTATGAGTAGTTTGAAAGTTGTTTCATGGCTGTACACATCAACACAAAAAAGTTGTTATCTCAGAGCATGCAATGCTTTTACAATACATATAGTATACATTTCAATTTTACACCAAAGCACTTACTGCAAACCTAATGGAAACAACTTAGATTAACTTCCCACATGATTCTGAGATGTCTGAAAGTTGTTTCATACCTGTGCAGATCAAGACAAAAAAGTTGTTTTCTCAGTGCATGCAATTCTTTTACAATACATATAGTATACATTTCAATTTTACACCAAAGCACTTACTGCAAACCTAATGGAAACACCTTAGGTTAACTTTCCACATGATTATGAGTAGTTTGAAAGTTGTTTCATGGCTGTACACATCAACACAAAAAAGTTGTTATCTCAGTGCATGCAATGCTTAGACAATACAAATAGTATACATTTCAATTTTACACCAAAGCACTTACTGCAAACCTAATGGAAACACTTTAGGTTAACTTCCCACATGATTCTGAGATGTCTGAAAGTTGTTTCATAACTGTGCACATAGAGACAAAAAAGTTGATATCACAGTGAATAGAATGCTTTGACATAAAAGTAGCATACATTTCAATTGTACTCAAAAGTCCTGACTGCAAACCTAATGCAAACACATTTGGTTAACTTCCCACATGAGTATGAGTAGGTTTAAAGTTGTTTCATGCCTCAGTTCATCAAGACAAAAAAGTTACTTTCTCAGTGCTACTATGTTCTGACATTAAGGTAGTATACATCTCAATTTTACACCAAAGTACTTACTGCAAACCTAATGGAAACACCTTAGGTTAACTTTCCACATGATTATGAGTAGTTTGAAAGTTGTTTCATGGCTGTACACATCAACACAAAAAAGTTGTTATCTCAGTGCATGCAATGCTTAGACAATACAAATAGAATACATTTCAATTTTACACCAAAGCACTTACTGCAAACCTAATGGAAACACTTTAGGTTAACTTCCCACATGATTCTGAGATGTCTGAAAGTTGTTTCATAACTGTGCACATAGAGACAAAAAAGTTGATATCACAGTGAATAGAATGCTTTGACATAAAAGTAGCATACATTTCAATTGTACTCAAAAGTCCTGACTGCAAACCTAATGCAAACACATTTGGTTAACTTCCCACATGAGTATGAGTAGGTTTAAAGTTGTTTCATGCCTCAGTTCATCAAGACAAAAAAGTTACTTTCTCAGTGCTACTATGTTCTGACATTAAGGTAGTATACATCTCAATTTTACACCAAAGTACTTACTGCAAACCTAATGGAAACACTTTAGGTTACATTCCCAAATGATTATGAGTAGTTTGAAAGTTGTTTCATAGCTGTACACATCAACACAAAAAAGTTGTTATCTCAGGGCATGCAATGCTTAGAGAAAACAAATAGTATACATTTCAATTTTACACCAAAGCACTTACTGCAAACCTAATGGAAACAACTTAGATTAACTTCCCACATGATTCTGAGATGTCTGAAAGTTCTTTAACACCTGTGCACATAAAGACAAAAAAGTTGATTTCTCAGTGAATAGAATGCTTTTACAATACAAATAGTATACATTTCAATTTTACACCAAAGCACTTACTGCAAACCTAATGGAAACAACTTAGGTTAACTTTCCACATGATTATGAGTAGTTTGAAAGTTGTTTCATGGCTGTACACATCAACACAAAAAAGATGTTATCTCAGTGCATGCAATGCTTAGATAATACAAATAGTATACATTTCAATTTTACGCCAAAGCACTTGCTGCAAACCCAATGGAAACAACTTAGACTAACTTCCCACATGATTCTGAGATGTCTGAAAGTTGTTTCATACCTGTGCACATCAAGGCAAAAAAGTTGTTTTCTCAGTGCATGCAATTCTTTTACAATACATATAGTATACATTTCAATTTTACACCAAAGCACTTAATGCAAACCTAATGGAAACACCTTAGGTTAACTTTCCACATGATTATGAGCAGTTTGAAAGTTGTTTCATGGCGGTACACATCAACAGAAAAAAGTTGTTATCTCAGTGCATGCAATGCTTAGACAATACAAATAGTATACATTTCAATTTTACTCCAAAGCACTTACTGCAAACCTAATGGAAACACTTTAGGTTAACTTCCCACATGATTCTGAGATGTCTGAAAGTTGTTTCATTCCTGTGCACATAAAGACAAAAAAGTTGATTTCACAGTGAATAGAATGCTTTGACATAAAAGTAGTATACATTTCAATTGTACTCAAAAGTCCTGACTGCAAACCTAATGCAAACACATTTGGTTAACTTCCCAGATGAGTATGACTAGGTTTAAAGTTGTTTCATGCGTCAGTTCATCAAGACAAAAAAGTTACTTTCTCAGTACTACTATCCTCTGATATTAAGGTAGTATACATCTCAATTTTACACCAAAGTACTTACTGCAAACTAATGGAAACACCTTAGGTTAACTTCCCACATGATTATGAGTAGTTTGAAAGTTGTTTCATGGCTGTACACATCAACACAAAAAAGTTGTTATCTCAGAGCATGCAATGCTTTTACAATACATATAGTATACATTTCAATTTTACACCAAAGCACTTACTGCAAACCTAATGGAAACAACTTAGATTAACTTCCCACATGATTCTGAGATGTCTGAAAGTTGTTTCATACCTGTGCAGATCAAGACAAAAAAGTTGTTTTCTCAGTGCATGCAATTCTTTTACAATACATATAGTATACATTTCAATTTTACACCAAAGCACTTACTGCAAACCTAATGGAAACACCTTAGGTTAACTTTCCACATGATTATGAGTAGTTTGAAAGTTGGTTCATGGCTGTACACATCAACACAAAAAAGTTGTTATCTCAGTGCATGCAATGCTTAGACAATACAAATAGTATACATTTCAATTTTACACCAAAGCACTTACTGCAAACCTAATGGAAACACTTTAGGTTAACTTCCCACATGATTCTGAGATGTCTGAAAGTTGTTTCATAACTGTGCACATAGAGACAAAAAAGTTGATATCACAGTGAATAGAATGCTTTGACATAAAAGTAGCATACATTTCAATTGTACTCAAAAGTCCTGACTGCAAACCTAATGCAAACACATTTGGTTAACTTCCCACATGAGTATGAGTAGGTTTAAAGTTGTTTCATGCCTCAGTTCATCAAGACAAAAAAGTTACTTTCTCAGTGCTACTATGTTCTGACATTAAGGTAGTATACATCTCAATTTTACACCAAAGTACTTACTGCAAACCTAATGGAAACACTTTAGGTTACATTCCCAAATGATTATGAGTAGTTTGAAAGTTGTTTCATAGCTGTACACATCAACACAAAAAAGTTGTTATCTCAGTGAATGCAATGCTTAGAGAAAACAAATAGTATACATTTCAATTTTATACCAAAGCACTTACTGCAAACCTAATGGAAACAACTTAGATTAACTTCCCACATGATTCTGAGATGTCTGAAAGTTCTTTAATACATGTGCACATAAAGACAAAACAGTTGATTTCTCAGTGAATAGAATGCTTTGACATAAATGTAGTTTCCATTTCATTTGTACTCAAAAGTCCTGACTGCAAACATAATGGAAACACTTAGTTTAACTTTCCACATGATTATGAGTAGCTTGAAAGTTGTTCCATGGCTGTACACATCAGCACAAAAAAGTTGTTATCTCAGTGCATGCAATGCTTACACAATACAAATAGTATACATTTCAATTTTACACCAAAGCACTTACTGCAAACCTAATGGAAACACTTTTGGTTAACTACCCACATGATTCTGAGATGTCTGAAAGTTGTTTCATACCTGTGCACATCAAGACAAAAAAGTTGTTTTCTCAGTGCATGCAATGCTTTTACAATACAAATAGTATACATTTCAGTTTTACACCAAAGCACTTACTGCAAACCTTAAGGAAACACCTTAGGTTAACTTTCCACATGATTATGAGTAGTTTGAAAGTTGTTTCATGGCTGTACACATCAACACAAAAAAGTTGTTATCTCAGGGCATGCAATGCTTCGACAGTACAAATAGTATACATTTCAATTTTACTCCAAAGCACTTACTGCAAACCTAATGGAAACACCTTAGGTTAACTTCCCACATGATTCTGAGATGTCTGAAAGTTGTTTCATACCTGTGCACATAAAGACAAAAAAGTTGATTTCACAGTGAATAGAATGCTTTGACATAAAAGTAGTATACATTTCAATTTTACACCAAAGTACTTACTGCAAACCTAATGGAAACACCTTAGGTTAACTTCCCACATGATTATGAGTAGCTTGAAAGTTGTTTCATGGCTGTACACATCAACACAAAAAAGTTGTTATCTCAGTGCATGCAATGCTTAGACAATACAAATAGTATACATTTCAATTTTACACCAAAGCACTTACTGCAAACCTAATGGAAACAACTTAGATTAACTTCCCACATGATTCTGAGATGTCTGAAAGTTGTTTCATACCTGTGCACAACAAGACAAAAAAGTTGTTTTCTCAGTGCATCCAATGCTTTTACAATACAAATGGTATACATTTCAATTTTACACCAAAGCACTTACTGCAATCCTAATGGAAACACTTTAGGTTAACTTCCCACATGATTCTGAGATGTCTGAAAGTTGTTTCATAACTGTGCACATAAAGACAAAAAAGTTGATTTCACAGTGAATAGAATGCTTTGACATAAAAGTAGTATACATTTCAATTGTACTCAAAAGTCCTGACTGCAGACCTAATGCAAACACATTTGGTTAACTTCCCAGATGAGTATGACTAGGTTTAAAGTTGTTTCATGCGTCAGTTCATCAAGACAAAAAAGTTACTTTCTCAGTACTACTATGCTCTGATATTAAGGTAGTATACATCTCAATTTTACACCAAAGTACTTACTGCAAACTAATGGAAACACCTTAGGTTAACTTCCCACATGATTATGAGTAGTTTGAAAGTTGTTTCATGGCTGTACACATCAACACAAAAAAGTTGTTATCTCAGAGCATGCAATGCTTTTACAATACATATAGTATACATTTCAATTTTACACCAAAGCACTTACTGCAAACCTAATGGAAACAACTTAGATTAACTTCCCACATGATTCTGAGATGTCTGAAAGTTGTTTCATACCTGTGCAGATCAAGACAAAAAAGTTGTTTTCTCAGTGCATGCAATTCTTTTACAATACATATAGTATACATTTCAATTTTACACCAAAGCACTTACTGCAAACCTAATGGAAACACCTTAGGTTAACTTTCCACATGATTATGAGTAGTTTGAAAGTTGTTTCATGGCTGTACATATCAACACAAAAAAGTTGTTATCTCAGTGCATGCAATGCTTAGACAATACAAATAGTATACATTTCAATTTTACACCAAAGCACTTACTGCAAACCTAATGGAAACACTTTAGGTTAACTTCCCACATGATTCTGAGATGTCTGAAAGTTTTTCATAACTGTGCACATAGAGACAAAAAAGTTGATATCACAGTGAATAGAATGCTTTGACATAAAAGTAGCATACATTTCAATTGTACTCAAAAGTCCTGACTGCAAACCTAATGCAAACACATTTGGTTAACTTCCCACATGAGTATGAGTAGGTTTAAAGTTGTTTCATGCCTCAGTTCATCAAGACAAAAAAGTTACTTTCTCAGTGCTACTATGTTCTGACATTAAGGTGGTATACATCTCAATTTTACACCAAAGTACTTACTGCAAACCTAATGGAAACACCTTAGGTTAACTTTCCACATGATTATGAGTAGTTTGAAAGTTGTTTCATGGCTGTACACATCAACACAAAAAAGTTGTTATCTCAGTGCATGCAATGCTTAGACAATACAAATAGAATACATTTCAATTTTACACCAAAGCACTTACTGCAAACCTAATGGAAACACTTTAGGTTAACTTCCCACATGATTCTGAGATGTCTGAAAGTTGTTTCATAACTGTGCACATAGAGACAAAAAAGTTGATATCACAGTGAATAGAATGCTTTGACATAAAAGTAGCATACATTTCAATTGTACTCAAAAGTCCTGACTGCAAACCTAATGCAAACACATTTGGTTAACTTCCCACATGAGTATGAGTAGGTTTAAAGTTGTTTCATGCCTCAGTTCATCAAGACAAAAAAGTTACTTTCTCAGTGCTACTATGTTCTGACATTAAGGTAGTATACATCTCAATTTTACACCAAAGTACTTACTGCAAACCTAATGGAAACACTTTAGGTTACATTCCCAAATGATTATGAGTAGTTTGAAAGTTGTTTCATAGCTGTACACATCAACACAAAAAGTTGTTATCTCAGTGCATGCAATGCTTAGAGAAAACAAATAGTATACATTTCAATTTTACACCAAAGCACTTACTGCAAACCTAATGGAAACAACTTAGATTAACTTCCCACATGATTCTGAGATGTCTGAAAGTTCTTTAACACCTGTGCACATAAAGACAAAAAAGTTGATTTCTCAGTGAATAGAATGCTTTGACATAAATGTAGTTTCCATTTCATTTGTACTCAAAAGTCCTGACTGCAAACATAATGGAAACATTTAGTTTAACTTTCCACATGATTATGAGTAGCTTGAAAGTTGTTCCATGGCTGTACACATCAGCACAAAAAAGTTGTTATCTCAGTGCATGCAATGCTTAGACAATACAAATAGTATACATTTCAATTTTACACCAAAGCACTTACTGCAAACCTAATGGAAACACTTTTGGTTAACTACCCACATGATTCTGAGATGTCTGAAAGTTGTTTCATACCTGTGCACATCAAGACAAAAAAGATGTTTTCTCAGTGCATGCAATGCTTTTACAATACAAATAGTATACATTTCAGTTTTACACCAAAGCACTTACTGCAAACCTAATGGAAACAACTTAGATTAACTTCCCACATGATTCTGTCTGAAAGTTGTTTCATACCTGTGCACAACAAGACAAAAAAGATGTTTTCTCAGTGCATGCAATGCTTTTACAATACAAATAGTATACATTTCAATTTTACACCAAAGCACTTACTGCAAACCTAATGGAAACACCTTAGGTTAACTTTCCACATGATTATGAGTAGTTTGAAAGTTGTTTCATGGCTGTACACATCAACACAAAAAAGATGTTATCTCAGTGCATGCAATCCTTAGATAATACAAATAGTATACATTTCAATTTTACGCCAAAGCACTTACTGCAAATCTAATGGAAACAACTTAGACTAACTTCCCACATGATTCTGAGATGTCTGACAGTTGTTTCATACCTGTGCACAACAAGTCAAAAAAGTTGTTATCTCAGTGCATGCAGTGCTTTTACAATACAAATAGTATACATTTCAATTTTACACCAAAGCACTTACTGCAAACCTAATGGAAATACCTTAGGTTAACTTCCCACATGATTCTGAGATGTCTGAAAGTTGTTTCATACCTGTGCACATAAAGACAAAAAAGTTGATTTCACAGTGAATAGAATGCTTTGACATAAAAGTAGTATACATTTCAATTTTACACCAATGTACTTACTGCAAACCTAATGGAAACACCTTAGGTTAACTTCCCACATGATTATGAGTAGTTTGAAAGTTGTTTCATGGCTGTACACATCAACACAAAAAAGATGTTATCTCAGTGCATGCAATGCTTAGACAATACAAATAGTATACATTTCAATTTTACACCAAAGCACTAACGGCAAACCTAATGGAAACACTTTAGGTTAACTTCCCACATGATTCTGAGATGTCTGAAAGTTGTTTCATACCTGTGCACATAAAGACAAAAAAGTTGATTTCACAGTGAATAGAATGCTTTGACATAAAGGTAGTATACATTTCAATTGTACTCAAAAGTCCTGACTGCAAACCTAATGCAAACACATTTGGTTTACGTCCCAGATGAGTATGACTAGGTTTAAAGTTGTTTCGTGCGTCAGTTCATCAAGACAAAAAAGTTACTTTGTCAGTACTACTATGCTCTGATATTAAGGTTGTATACATCTCAATTTTACACCAAAGTACTTACTGCAAACTAATGGAAACACCTTAGGTTAACTTCCCACATGATTATGAGTAGTTTGAAAGTTGTTTCATGGCTGTACACATCAACACAAAAAAGTTGTTATCTCAGAGCATGCAATGCTTTTACAATACATATAGTATACATTTCAATTTTACACCAAAGCACTTACTGCAAACCTAATGGAAACAACTTAGATTAACTTCCCACATGATTCTGAGATGTCTGAAAGTTCTTTAATACCTGTGCACATAAAGACAAAAAAGTTGATTTCTCAGTGAATAGAATGCTTTGACATAAATGTAGTTTCCATTTCATTTGTACTCAAAAGTCCTGACTGCAAACATAATGGAAACACTTAGTTTAACTTTCCACATGATTCTGAGATGTCTGAAAGTTGTTTCATACCTGTGCACATAAAGACAAAAAAGTTGTTATCTCAGTGCATGCAATGCTTAGACAATACAAATAGTATACATTTCAATTTTACACTAAAGCACTTACTGCAAACCTAATGGAAACACTTTAGGTTAACTACCCACATGATTCTGAGATGTCTGAAAGTTGTTTCATACCTGTGCACATCAAGACAAAAAAGTTGTTTTCTCAGTGCATCCAATGCTTTTACAATACAAATAGTATACATTTCAATTTTACACCAAAGCACTTATTGCAAACCTAATGGAAACACCTTAGGTCAACTTTCCACATGATTATGAGTAGTTTCAAAGTTGTTTCATGGCTGTACACATCAACACAAAAAAGTTGTTATCTCAGGGCATGCAATGCTTAGACAGTACAAATAGTATACATTTCAATTTTACACCAAAGCACTTACTGCAAACCTAATGGAAACAACTTAGATTAACTTCCCACATGATTCTGAGATGTCTGAAAGTTGTTTCATACCTGTGCACAACAAGACAAAAAAGTTGTTTTCTCAGTGCATCCAATGCTTTTACAATACAAATAGTATACATTTCAATTTTACACCAAAGCACTTACTGCAATCCTAATGGAAACACTTTAGGTTAACTTCCCACATGATTCTGAGATGTCTGAAAGTTGTTTCATAACAGTGCACATAGAGACAAAAAAGTTGATATCACAGTGAATAGAATGCTTTGACATAAAAGTAGTATACATTTCAATTGTACTCAAAAGTCCTGACTGCAAACCTAATGCAAACACATTTGGTTAACTTCCCACATGAGTATGAGTAGGTTTAAAGTTGTTTCATGCCTCAGTTCATCAAGACAAAAAAGTTACTTTCTCAGTGCTACTATGTTCTGACATTAAGGTAGTATACATCTCAATTTTACACCAAAGTACTTACTGCAAACCTAATGGAAACACTTTAGGTTACATTCCCAAATGATTATGAGTAGTTTGAAAGTTGTTTCATAGCTGTACACATCAACACAAAAAAGTTGTTATCTCAGTGCATGCAATGCTTAGAGAATACAAATAGTACACATTTCAATTTTACACCAAAGCACTTACTGCAAACCTAATGGAAACAACTTAGATTAACTTCCCACATGATTCTGAGATGTCTGAAAGTTCTTTAATACCTGTGCACATAAAGACAAAAAGTTGATTTCTCAGTGAATAGAATGCTTTGACATAAATGTAGTTTCCATTTCATTTGTACTCAAAAGTCCTGACTGCAAACATAATGGAAACACTTAGTTTAACTTTCCACATGATTCTGAGATGTCTGAAAGTTGTTTCATACCTGTGCACATAAAGACAAAAAAGTTGTTATCTCAGTGCATGCAATGCTTAGACAATACAAATAGTATACTTTTCAATTTTACACTAAAGCACTTACTGCAAACCTAATGGAAACACTTCAGGTTAACTACCCACATGATTCTGAGATGTCTGAAAGTTGTTTCATACCTGTGCACATCAAGACAAAAAAGTTGTTTTCTCAGTGCATGCAATGCTTTTACAATACAAATAGTATACATTTCAATTTTACACCAAAGCACTTACTGCAAACCTAATGGAAACACTTTAGGTTAACTTTCCACATGATTATGAGTAGTTTGAAAGTTGTTTCATGGCTGTACACATCAACACAAAAAAGTTGTTATCTCAGTGCAGGCAATGCTTAAACAATACAACGAGTATACATTTCAATTTTACACCAAAGCACTTACTGCAAACCTAATGGAAACACTTTAGGTTAACTTTCCACATGACTATGAGTAGTTTGAAAGTTGTTCATGGCTGTACACATCAACACAAAAAAGTTGTTATCTCAGTGCAGGCAATGTTTAAACAATACAACTAGTATACATTTCAATTTTACACCAAAGCACTTACCGCAAACATAATGGAAACACTTTAGGTTAACTACCCACATGATTCTGAGATGTCTGAAAGTTGTTTCATACCTGTGCACATCAAGACAAAAAAGTTGTTTTCTCAGTGCATGCAATGCTTTTACAATACAAATAGTATACATTTCAATTTTACACCAAAGCACTTACTGCAAACCTAATGGAAACACTTTAGGTTAACTTTCCACATGATTATGAGTAGTTTGAAAGTTGTTTCATGGCTGTACACATCAACACAAAAAAGTTGTTATCTCAGTGCAGGCAATGCTTAAACAATACAACTAGTATGCATTTCAATTTTACACCAAAGCACTTACTGCAAACCTAATGGAAACACTTTAGGTTAACTTTCCACATGACTATGAGTAGTTTGAAAGTTGTTCATGGCTGTACACATCAACACAAAAAAGTTGTTATCTCAGTGCAGGCAATGTTTAAACAATAGAACTAGTATACATTTCAATTTTACACCAAAGCACTTACTGAAAACCTAATGGAAACACTTTAGGTTAACTTCCCACATGATTCTGAGATGTCTGAAAGTTGTTTCATACCTGTGCACATAAAGACAAAAAAGTTGATTTCACAGTGAATAGAATGCTTTGACATAAAAGTAGTATACATTTCAATTGTACTCAAAAGTCCTGACTGCAAACCAAATGTAAACACACTTGGTTAACTTCCCAGATGAGTATGACTAGGTTTAAAGTTGTTTCATGCCTCAGTTCATCAAGACAAAAAAGTTAATTTCTCAGTACTACTATGCTCTGACTTTAAGGTAGTATACATCTCAATTTTACACCAAAGTACTTACTGCAAACTAATGGAAACACCTTAGGGTAACTTCCCACATGATTATGAGTAGTTTGAAAGTTGTTTCATGGCTGTACACATCAACACAAAAAAGTTGTTATCTCAGTGCATGCAATGCTTAGACAATACAAATAGTATACATTTCAATTTTACACCAAAGTACTTACTGCAAACCTAATGGAAACAACTTAGATTAACTTCCCACATGATTCTGAGATGTCTGAAAGTTGTTTCATACCTGTGCACATCAAGACAAAAAAGTTGTTTTCTCAGTGCATCCAATCCTTTTACAATACAAATAGTATACATTTCAATTTTACACCAAAGCACTTACTGCAAACCTAATGGAAACACCTTAGGTCAACTTTCCACATGATTATGAGTAGTTTCAAAGTTGTTTCATGGCTGTACACATCAACACAAAAAGTTGTTATCTCAGGGCATGCAATGCTTCGACAGTACAAATAGTATACATTTCAATTTTACTCCAAAGCACTTACTGCAAACCTAATGGAAACACCTTAGGTTAACTTCCCACATGATTCTGAGATGTCTGAAAGTTGTTTCATACCTGTGCACATAAAGACAAAAAAGTTGATTTCACAGTGAATAGAATGCTTTGACATAAAAGTAGTATACATTTCAATTTTACACCAAAGTACTTACTGCAAACCTAATGGAAACACCTTAGGTTAACTTCCCACATGATTATGAGTAGCTTGAAAGTTGTTTCATGGCTGTACACATCAACACAAAAAAGTTGTTATCTCAGTGCATGCAATGCTTAGACAATACAAATAGTATACATTTCAATTTTACACCAAAGCACTTACTGCAAACCTAATGGAAACAACTTAGATTAACTTCCCACATGATTCTGAGATGTCTGAAAGTTGTTTCATACCTGTGCACAACAAGACAAAAAAGTTGTTTTCTCAGTGCATCCAATGCTTTTACAATACAAATAGTATACATTTCAATTTTACACCAAAGCACTTACTGCAATCCTAATGGAAACACTTTAGGTTAACTTCCCACATGATTCTGAGATGTCTGAAAGTTGTTTCATAACTGTGCACATAGAGACAAAAAAGTTGATATCACAGTGAATAGAATGCTTTGACATAAAAGTAGTATACATTTCAATTGTACTCAAAAGTCCTGACTGCAAACCTAATGCAAACACATTTGGTTAACTTCCCACATGAGTATGAGTAGGTTTAAAGTTGTTTCATGCCTCAGTTCATCAAGACAAAAAAGTTACTTTCTCAGTGCTACTATGTTCTGACATTAAGGTAGTATACATCTCAATTTTACACCAAAGTACTTACTGCAAACCTAATGGAAACACTTTAGGTTACATTCCCAAATGATTATGAGTAGTTTGAAAGTTGTTTCATAGCTGTACACATCAACACAAAAAAGTTGTTATCTCAGTGCATGCAATGCTTAGAGAATACAAATAGTATACATTTCAATTTTACACCAAAGCACTTACTGCAAACCTAATGGAAACAACTTAGATTAACTTCCCACATGATTCTGAGATGTCTGAAAGTTCTTTAATACCTGTGCACATAAAGACAAAAAAGTTGATTTCTCAGTGAATAGAATGCTTTGACATAAATGTAGTTTCCATTTCATTTGTACTCAAAAGTCCTGACTGCAAACATAATGGAAACACTTAGTTTAACTTTCCACATGATTCTGAGATGTCTGAAAGTTGTTTCATACCTCTGCACATAAAGACAAAAAAGTTGATTTCTCAGTGCATGCAATGCTTAGACAATACAAATAGTATACATTTCAATTTTACACCAAAGCACTTACTCCAAACCCAATGGAAACACCTTAGGTTAACTTTCCACATGATTATGAGTAGTTTGAAAGTTGTTTCATGGCTGTACACATCAACAGAAAAAACTTGTTATCTCAGTGCATGCAATGCTTAGACAATACAAATAGTATACATTTCAATTTTACACCAAAGCTCTTACTGCAAACCTAATGGAAACACCTTAGGTTAACTTCCCACATGATTCTGAGATGTCTGAAAGTTGTTTCATACCTGTGCACATAAAGACAAAAAAGTTGATTTCACAGTGAATAGAATGCTTTGACATAAAAGTAGTATACATTTCAATTTTACACCAAAGTACTTACTGCAAACCTAATGGACACACCTGAGGTGAACTTCCCACATGATTATGAGTAGTTTGAAAGTTGTTTCATGGCTGTACACATCAACACAAAAAAGTTGTTATCTCAGTGCATGCAATGCTTAGACAATACAAATAGTATACATTTCAATTTTACTCCAAAGCACTTACTGCAAACCTAATGGAAACACCATAGGTTAACTTCCCACATGATTCTGAGATGTCTGAAAGTTGTTTCATAGCTGTGCACATAAAGACAAAAAAGTTGATTTCACAGTGAATAGAATGCTTTGACATAAAAGTAGTATACATTTCAATTTTACACCAAAGCACTTACTGCAAACCTAATGGAAACACTTTAGGTTAACTTTCCACATCATTATGAGTAGTTTCAAAGTTGTTTCATGGCTGTACACATCAACACAAAAAAGTTGTTATCTCAGTGCAGGCAATGCTTAAACAATACAACTAGTATACATTTCAATTTTACACCAAAGCACTTACTGCAAACCTAATGGAAACAACTTAGATTAACTTCCCACATGATTCTGAGATGTCTGAAAGTTGTTTCATACCTGTGGACATCAAGACAAAAAAGTTGTCTTCTCAGTGCATGCAATGCTTTTACAATACATATAGTATACATTTCAATTTTACACCAAAGGACTTACTGCAAACCTAATGGAAACACTTTAGGTTAACTTCCCACATGATTCTGAGATGTCTGAAAGTTGTTTCATACCTGTGCACATAAAGACAAAAAAGTTGATTTCTCAGTGAGTAGAATGCTTTGACATAAATGTAGTTTCCATTTCAATTGTACTCAAAAGTCCTGACTGCAAACCTAATGGAAACACCTTTGGTTAACTTCCCAGATGAGTATGACTAGTTTTAAAGTTGTTTCATACCTCAGTTCATCAAGACAAAAAAGTTACTTTCTCAGTACTACTATGCTCTGACATTAAGGTAGTATACATCTCAATTTTACACCAAAGTGCTTACTGCAAACTAATTGAAACACCTTAGGTTAACTTCCCACATGATTATGAGTGGTTTGAAAGTTGTTTCATGGCTGTACACATCAACACAAAAAAGTTGTTATCTCAGTGCATGCAATGCTTAGACAATACAAATAGTATACATTTCAATTTTACACCAAAGTACTTACTGCAAACCTAATGGAAACAACTTAGATTAACTTCCCACATGATTCTGAGATGTCTGAAAGTTGTTTCATACCTGTGCAGATCAAGGCAAAAAAGTTCATTTCTCAGTGCATGCAATTCTTTTACAATACATATAGTATACATTTCAATTTTACACCAAAGCACTTACTGCAAACCTAATGGAAACACCTTAGGTTAACTTTCCACATGATTATGAGCAGTTTGAAAGTTGTTTCATGGCGGTACACATCAACAGAAAAAAGTTGTTATCTCAGTGCATGCAATGCTTAGACAATACAAATAGTATACATTTCAATTTTACTCCAAAGCACTTACTGCAAACCTAATGGAAACACTTTAGGTTAACTTCCCACATGATTCTGAGATGTCTGAAAGTTGTTTCATTCCTGTGCACATAAAGACAAAAAAGTTGATTTCACAGTGAATAGAATGCTTTGACATAAAAGTAGTATACATTTCAATTGTACTCAAAAGTCCTGACTGCAAACCTAATGCAAACACATTTGGTTAACTTCCCAGATGAGTATGACTAGGTTTAAAGTTGTTTCATGCGTCAGTTCATCAAGACAAAAAAGTTACTTTCTCAGTACTACTATGCTCTGATATTAAGGTAGTATACATCTCAATTTTACACCAAAGTACTTACTGCAAACTAATGGAAACACCTTAGGTTAACTTCCCACATGATTATGAGTAGTTTGAAAGTTGTTTCATGGCTGTACACATCAACACAAAAAAGTTGTTATCTCAGAGCATGCAATGCTTTTACAATACATATAGTATACATTTCAATTTTACACCAAAGCACTTATTGCAAACCTGATGGAAACAACTTAGATTAACTTCCCACATGATTCTGAGATGTCTGAAAGTTGTTTCATACCTGTGCAGATCAAGACAAAAAAGTTGTTTTCTCAGTGCATGCAATTCTTTTACAATACATATAGTATACATTTCAATTTTACACCAAAGCACTTACTGCAAACCTAATGGAAACAACTTAGATTAACTTCCCACATGATTCTGTCTGAAAGTTGTTTCATACCTGCGCACAACAAGACAAAAAAGATGTTTTCTCAGTGCATGCAATGCTTTTACAATACAAATAGTATACATTTCAATTTTACACCAAAGCACTTACTGCAAACCCAATGGAAACAACTTAGACTAACTTCCCACATGATTCTGAGATGTCTGAAAGTTGTTTCATACCTGTGCACATCAAGGCAAAAAAGTTGTTTTCTCAGTGCATGCAATTCTTTTACAATACATATAGTATACATTTCAATTTTACACCAAAGCACTTACTGCAAACCTAATGGAAACACCTTAGATTAACTTTCCACATGATTATGAGCAGTTTGTAAGTTGTTTCATGGCGGTACACATCAACAGAAAAAAGTTGTTATCTCAGTGCATGCAATGCTTAGACAATACAAATAGTATACATTTCAATTTTACTCCAAAGCACTTACTGCAAACCTAATGGAAACACTTTAGGTTAACTTCCCACATGATTCTGAGATGTCTGAAAGTTGTTTCATTCCTGTGCACATAAAGACAAAAAAGTTGATTTCACAGTGAATAGAATGCTTTGACATAAAAGTAGTATACATTTCAATTGTACTCAAAAGTACTGACTGCAAACCTAATGCAAACACATTTGGTTAACTTCCCAGATGAGTATGACTAGGTTTAAAGTTGTTTCATGCGTCAGTTCATCAAGACAAAAAAGTTACTTTCTCAGTATTACTATGCTCTGATATTAAGGTAGTATACATCTCAATTTTACACCAAAGTACTTACTGCAAACTAATGGAAACACCTTAGGTTAACTTCCCACATGATTATGAGTAGTTTGAAAGTTGTTTCATGGCTGTATACATCAACACAAAAAAGTTGTTATCTCAGAGCATGCAATGCTTTTACAATACATATAGTATACATTTCAATTTTACACCAAAGCACTTACTGCAAACCTAATGGAAACAACTTAGATTAACTTCCCACATGATTCTGAGATGTTTGAAAGTTGTTTCATACCTGTGCAGATCAAGACAAAAAAGTTGTTTTCTCAGTGCATGCAATTCTTTTACAATACATATAGTATACATTTCAATTTTACACCAAAGCACTTACTGCAAACCTAATGGAAACACCTTAGGTTAACTTTCCACATGATTATGAGTAGTTTGAAAGTTGGTTCATGGCTGTACACATCAACACAAAAAAGTTGTTATCTCAGTGCATGCAATGCTTAGACAATACAAATAGTATACATTTCAATTTTACACCAAAGCACTTACTGCAAACCTAATGGAAACACTTTAGGTTAACTTCCCACATGATTCTGAGATGTCTGAAAGTTGTTTCATAACTGTGCACATAGAGACAAAAAAGTTGATATCACAGTGAATAGAATGCTTTGACATAAAAGTAGCATACATTTCAATTGTACTCAAAAGTCCTGACTGCAAACCTAATGCAAACACATTTGGTTAACTTCCCACATGAGTATGAGTAGGTTTAAAGTTTTTTCATGCCTCAGTTCATCAAGACAAAAAAGTTACTTTCTCAGTGCTACTATGTTCTGACATTAAGGTAGTATACATCTCAATTTTACACCAAAGTTCTTACTGCAAACCTAATGGAAACACTTTAGGTTACATTCCCAAATGATTATGAGTAGTTTGAAAGTTGTTTCATAGCTGTACACATCAACACAAAAAAGTTGCTATCTCAGTGCATGCAATGCTTAGAGAAAACAAGTAGTATACATTTCAATTTTACACCAAAGCACTTACTGCAAACCTAATGGAAACAACTTAGATTAACTTCCCACATGATTCTGAGATGTCTGAAAGTTCTTTAATACCTGTGCACATAAAGACAAAAAAGTTGATTTCTCAGTGAATAGAATGCTTTGACATAAATGTAGTTTCCATTTCATTTGTACTCAAAAGTCCTGACTGCAAACATAATGGAAACACTTAGTTTAACTTTCCACATGATTATGAGTAGCTTGAAAGTTGTTCCATGGCTGTACACATCAACACAAAAAAGATGTTATCTCAGTGCATGCAATGCTTAGATAATACAAATAGTATACATTTCAATTTTACGCCAAAGCACTTACTGCAATCCCAATGGAAACAACTTAGACTAACTTCCCACATGATTCTGAGATGTCTGAAAGTAGTTTCATACCTGTGCACAACAAGTCAAAAAAGTTGTTTTCTCAGTGCATGCAATGCTTTTACAATACAAATAGTATACATTTCAATTTTACACCAAAGCACTTACTGCAAACCTAATGGAAACACCTTAGGTTAACTTTCCACATGATTATGAGTAGTTTGAAAGTTGTTTCATGGCTGTACACATCAACAGAAAAAACTTGTTATCTCAGTGCATGCAATGCTTGGACAATACAAATAGTATACATTTCAATTTTACTCCAAAGCACTTACTGCAATCCTAATGGAAACACCTTAGGTTAACTTCCCACATGATTCTGAGATGTCTGAAAGTTGTTTCATACCTGTGCACATAAAGACAAAAAAGTTGATTTCACAGTGAATAGAATGCTTTGACATAAAAGTAGTATACATTTCAATTTTACACCAATGTACTTACTGCAAACCTAATGGAAACACCTTAGGTTAACTTCCCACATGATTATGAGTAGTTTGAAAGTTGTTTCATGGCTGTACACATCAACACAAAAAAGATGTTATCTCAGTGCATGCAATGCTTAGACAATACAAATAGTATACATTTCAATTTTACTCCAAAGCACTTACTGCAAACCTAATGGAAACACTTTAGGTTAACTTCCCACATGATTCTGAGATGTCTGAAAGTTGTTTCATTCCTGTGCACATAAAGACAAAAAAGTTGATTACACAGTGAATAGAATGCTTTGACATAAAAGTAGTATACATTTCAATTGTACTCAAAAGTCCTGACTGCAAACCTAATGCAAACATATTTGGTTTACGTCCCAGATGAGTATGACTAGGTTTAAAGTTGTTTCGTGCGTCAGTTCATCAAGACAAAAAAGTTACTTTGTCAGTACTACTATGCTCTGATATTAAGGTAGTATACATCTCAATTTTACACCAAAGTACTTACTGCAAACTAATGGAAACACCTTAGGTTAACTTCCCACACGATTATGAGTAGTTTGAAAGTTGTTTCATGGCTGTACACATCAACACAAAAAAGTTGTTATCTCAGAGCATGCAATGCTTTTACAATACATATAGTATACATTTCAATTTTACACCAAAGCACTTACTGCAAACCTAATGGAAACAACTTAGATTAACTTCCCACATGATTCTGAGATGTCTGAAAGTTGTTTCATACCTGTGCACATCAAGACAATCAAGTTGTTTTCTCAGTGCATGCAATTCTTTTACAATACATATAGTATACATTTCAATTTTACACTAAAGCACTTACTGCAAACCTAATGGAAACACCTTAGGTTAACTTTCCACATGATTATGAGTAGTTTGAAAGTTGTTTCATGGCTGTACACATCAACACAAAAAAGTTGTTATCTCAGTGCATGCAATGCTTAGACAATACAAATAGTATACATTTCAATTTTACACCAAAGCACTTACTGCAAACCTAATGGAAACACTTTAGGTTAACTTCCCACATGATTCTGAGATGTCTGTAAGTTGTTTCATAACTGTGCACATAGAGACAAAAAAGTTGATATCACAGTGAATAGAATGCTTTGACATAAAAGTAGTATACATTTCAATTGTACTCAAAAGTCCTGACTGCAAACCAAATGCAAACACATTTGGTTAACTTCCCACATGAGTATGAGCAGGTTTAAAGTTGTTTCATGCCTCAGTTCATCAAGACAAAAAAGTTACTTTCTCAGTGCTACAATGTTCTGACATTAAGGTAGTATACATCTCAATTTTACACGAAAGTACTTACTGCAAACCTAATGGAAACACTTTAGGTTACATTCCCAAATAATTATGAGTAGTTTGAAAGTTGTTTCATAGCTGTACACATCAACACAAAAAAGTTGTTATCTCAGTGCATGCAATGCTTAGAGAATACAAATAGTATACATTTCAATTTTACACCAAAGCACTTACTGCAAACCTAATGGAAACAACTTAGATTAACTTCCCACATGATTCTGAGATGTCTGAAAGTTCTTTAATACCTGTGCACATAAAGACAAAAAAGTTGATTTCTCAGTGAATAGAATGCTTTGACATAAATGTAGTTTCCATTTCATTTGTACTCAAAAGTCCTGACTGCAAACATAATGGAAACACTTAGTTTAACTTTCCACATGATTATGAGTAGCTTGAAAGTTGTTCCATGGCTGTACACATCAGCACAAAAAAGTTGTTATCTCAGTGCATGCAATGCTTAGACAATACAAATAGTATACATTTCAATTTTACACCAAAGCACTTACTGCAAACCTAATGGAAACACTTTTGGTTAACTACCCACATGATTCTGAGATGTCTGAAAGTTGTTTCATACCTGTGCACATCAAGACAAAAAAGTTGTTTTCTCAGTGCATGCAATGCTTTTACAATACAAATAGTATACATTTCAGTTTTACACCAAAGCACTTACTGCAAACCTAATGGAAACACCTTAGGTTAACTTTCCACATGATTATGAGTAGTTTGAAAGTTGTTTCATGGCTGTACACATCAACACAAAAAAATTGTTATCTCAGTGCATGCAATGCTTAGACAATACAAATAGTATACATTTCAATTTTACACCAAAGCACTTACTGCAAACCTAATGGAAACACTTTAGGTTAACTACCCACATGATTCTGAGATGTCTGAAAGTTGTTTCATACCTGTGCACATCAAGACAAAAAAGTTGTTTTCTCAGTGCATGCAATGCTCTTACAATACAAATAGTATACATTTCAGTTTTACACCAAAGCACTTACTGCAAACCTAATGGAAACACCTTAGGTTAACTTTCCACATGATTATGAGTAGTTTGAAAGTTGTTTCATGGCTGTACACATCAACACAAAAAAGTTGTTATCTCAGTGCATGCAATGCTTAGACAATACAAATAGTATACATTTCAATTTTACACCAAAGCACTTACAGCAAACCTAATGGAAACAACTTAGATTAACTTCCCACATGATTCTGTCTGAAAGTTGTTTCATACCTGTGCACAACAAGACAAAAAAGATGTTTTCTCAGTGCATGCAATGCTTTTACAATACAAATAGTATACATTTCAATTTTACTCCAAACCACTTACTGCAAACCTATTGGAAACACTTTAGGTTAACTTCCCACATGATTCTGAGATGTCTGAAAGTTGTTTCATACCTGTGCACATAAAGACAAAAAAGTTGATTTCACAGTGAATAGAATGCTTTGACATAAAAGTAGTATACCTTTCAATTGTACTCAAAAGTTCTGACTGCAAACCTAATGCAAACACATTTGGTTAACTTCCCAGATGAGTATGACTAGGTTTAAAGTTGTTTCATGCCTCAGTTCATCAAGACAAAAAAGTTACTTTCTCAGTACTACTATTCTCTGACATTAAGGTAGTATACATCTCAATTTTACACCAAAGTACTTACTGCAAACTAATGGAAACACCTTAGGTTAACTTCCCACATGATTATGAGTAGTTTGAAAGTTGTTTCATGGCTGGACACATCAACACAAAAAAGTTGTTATCTCAGTGCATGCAATACTTTTACAATACATATAGTATACATTTCAATTTTACACCAAAGCACTTACTGCAAACCTAATCGAAACACCTTAGGTTAACTTTCCACATGATTCTGAGATGTCTGAAAGTTGTTTCATACCTGTGCACATCAAGACAAAAAAGTTGTTTTCTCAGTGCATGCAATGCTTTTACAATACAAATAGTATATATTTCAATTTTACACCAAAGCACTTACTGCAAACCTAATGGAAACATTTTAGGTTAACTTCCCACATGATTCTGAGATGTCTGAAAGTTGTTTCATACCTGTGCACATAAAGACAAAAAAGTTGATTTCTCAGTGCATGCAATGCTTAGACAATACAAATAGTATACATTTCAATTTTACACCAAAGCACTTACTGCAAACCCAATGGAAACAACTTAGACTAACTTTCCACATGATTCTGAGATGTCTGAAAGTTGTTTCATACCTCTGCACATCAAGACAAAAAAGTTGTTTTCTCAGTGCATGCAATGCATTTACAATACAAATAGTTTTCATTTCAATTTTACACCAAAGCACTTACTGCAAACCTAATGGAAACACCTTAGGTTAACTTTCCACATGATTATGAGTAGTTTGAAAGTTGTTTCATGGCTGTACACATCAACAGAAAAAACTTGTTATCTCAGTGCATGCAATGCTTAGACAATACAAATAGTATACATTTCAATTTTACTCCAAAGCACTTACTGCAAACCTAATGGAAACACCTTAGGTTAACTTCCCACATGATTCTGAGATGTCTGAAAGTTGTTTCATACCTGTGCACATAAAGACAAAAAAGTTGATTTCACAGTGAATAGAATGCTTTGACATAAATGTAGTTTCCATTTCATTTGTACTCAAAAGTCCTGACTGCAAACATAATGGAAACACTTAGTTTAACTTTCCACATGATTCTGAGATGTCTGAAAGTTGTTTCATACCTGTGCACATAAAGACAAAAAAGTTGATTTCTCAGTGAGTAGAATGCTTTGACATAAATGTAGTTTCCATTTCAATTGTACTCAAAAGTCCTGACTGCAAACCTAATGGAAACATCTTTGGTTAACTTCCCAGATGAGTAAGACTAGTTTTAAAGTTGTTTCATGCCTCAGTTCATCAAGACAAAAAAGTTACTTTCTCAGTACTTCTATGCTCTGACATTAAGGTAGTATACATCTCAATTTTACACCAAAGTGCTTACTGCAAACTAATTGAAACACCTTAGGTTAACTTCCCACATGATTATGAGTGGTTTGAAAGTTGTTTCATGGCTGTACACATCAACACAAAAAAGTTGTTATCTCAGTGCATGCAATGCTTAGAGAATACAAATAGTATACATTTCAATTTTACACCAAAGCACTTACTGCAAACCTAATGGAAACAACTTAGATTAACTTCCCACATGATTCTGAGATGTCTGAAAGTTGTTTCATACCTGTGCACATAAAGACAAAAAAGTTGATTTCACAGTGAATAGAATGCTTTGACATAAAAGTAGTATACATTTCAATTTTACACCAATGTACTTACTGCAAACCTAATGGAAACACCTTAGGTTAACTTCCCACATGATTATGAGTAGTTTGAAAGTTGTTTCATGGCTGTACACATCAACACAAAAAAGATGTTATCTCAGTGCATGCAATGCTTAGACAATACAAATAGTATACATTTCAATTTTACACCAAAGCACTAACGGCAAACCTAATGGAAACACTTTAGGTTAACTTCCCACATGATTCTGAGATGTCTGAAAGTTGTTTCATACCTGTGCACATAAAGACAAAAAAGTTGATTTCACAGTGAATAGAATGCTTTGACATAAAGGTAGTATACATTTCAATTGTACTCAAAAGTCCTGACTGCAAAACTAATGCAAACACATTTGGTTAATTTCCCACATGAGTATGAGTAGGTTTAAAGTTGTTTCATGCCTCAGTTCATCAAGACAAAAAAGTTCCTTTCTCAGTGCTACTATGTTCTGACATTAAGGTTGTATACATTTCAATTTTACACCAAAGCACTTACTGCAAACCTAATGGAAACACCTTAGGTTAACTTTCCACATGATTATGAGTAGTTTGAAAGTTGTTTCATGGCGGTACACATCAACAGAAAAAAGTTGTTATCTCAGTGCATGCAATGCTTAGACAATACAAATAGTATACATTTCAATTTTACTCCAAAGCACTTACTGCAAACCTAATGGAAACACTTTAGGTTAACTTCCCACATGATTCTGAGATGTCTGAAAGTTGTTTCATTCCTGTGCACATAAAGACAAAAAAGTTGATTTCACAGTGAATAGAATGCTTTGACATAAAAGTAGTATACATTTCAATTGTACTCAAAAGTCCTGACTGCAAACCTAATGCAAACACATTTGGTTTACGTCCCAGATGAGTATGACTAGGTTTAAAGTTGTTTCGTGCGTCAGTTCATCAAGACAAAAAAGTTACTTTGTCAGTACTACTATGCTCTGATATTAAGGTAGTATACATCTCAATTTTACACCAAAGTACTTACTGCAAACTAATGGAAACACCTTAGGTTAACTTCCCACATGATTATGAGTAGTTTGAAAGTTGTTTCATGGCTGTACACATCAACACAAAAAAGTTGTTATCTCAGAGCATGCAATGCTTTTACAATACATATAGTATACATTTCAATTTTACACCAAAGCACTTACTGCAAACCTAATGGAAACAACTTAGGTTAACTTTCCACATGATTATGAGTAGTTTGAAAGTTGTTTCATGGCTGTACACATCAACACAAAAAAGTTGTTATCTCAGTGCATGCAATGCTTAGACAATACAAATAGTATACATTTCAATTTTACACCAAAGCACTTACTGCAAAACTAATGGAAACACTTTAGGTTAACTTCCCACATGATTCTGAGATGTCTGTAAGTTGTTTCATAACTGTGCACATAGAGACAAAAAAGTTGATATCACAGTGAATAGAATGCTTTGACATAAAAGTAGTATACATTTCAATTGTACTCAAAAGTCCTGACTGCAAACCTAATGCAAACACATTTGGTTAACTTCCCACATGAGTATGAGTAGGTTTAAAGTTGTTTCATGCCTCAGTTCATCAAGACAAAAAAGTTACTTTCTCAGTGCTACAATGTTCTGACATTAAGGTAGTATACATCTCAATTTTACACGAAAGTACTTACTGCAAACCTAATGGAAACACTTTAGGTTACATTCCCAAATGATTATGAGTAGTTTGAAAGTTGTTTCATAGCTGTACACATCAACACAAAAAAGTTGTTATCTCAGTGCATGCAATGCTTAGAGAATACAAATAGTATACATTTCAATTTTACACCAAAGCACTTACTGCAAACCTAATGGAAACAACTTAGATTAACTTCCCACATGATTCTGAGATGTCTGAAAGTTCTTTAATACCTGTGCACATAAAGACAAAAAAGTTGATTTCTCAGTGAATAGAATGCTTTGACATAAATGTCGTTTCCATTTCATTTGTACTCAAAAGTCCTGACTGCAAACATAATGGAAACACTTAGTTTAACTTTCCACATGATTATGAGTAGCTTGAAAGTTGTTCCATGGCTGTACACATCAGCACAAAAAAGTTGTTATCTCAGTGCATGCAATGCTTAGACAATACAAATAGTATACATTTCAATTTTACACCAAAGCACTTACTGCAAACCTAATGGAAACACTTTAGGTTAACTACCCACATGATTCTGAGATGTCTGAAAGTTGTTTCATACCTGTGCACATCAAGACAAAAAAGTTGTTTTCTCAGTGCATGCAATGCTTTTACAATACAAATAGTATACATTTCAGTTTTACACCAAAGCACTTACTGCAAACCTAATGGAAACACCTTAGGTTAACTTTCCACATGATTATGAGTAGTTTGAAAGTTGTTTCATGGCTGTACACATTCACACAAAAAAGTTGTTATCTCAGTGCATGCAATGCTTAGACAATACAAATAGTATACATTTCAATTTTACACCAAAGCACTTACTGCAAACCTAATGGAAACAACTTAGATTAACTTCCCACATGATTCTGTCTGAAAGTTGTTTCATACCTGTGCACAACAAGACAAAAAAGATGTTTTCTCAGTGCATGCAATGCTTTTACAATACAAATAGTATACATTTCAATTTTACTCCAAACCACTTACTGCAAACCTATTGGAAACACTTTAGGTTAACTTCCCACATGATTCTGAGATGTCTGAAAGTTGTTTCATACCTGTGCACATAAAGACAAAAAAGTTGATTTCACAGTGAATAGAATGCTTTGACATAAAAGTAGTATACATTTCAATTGTACTCAAAAGTTCTGACTGCAAACCTAATGCAAACACATTTGGTTAACTTCTCAGATGAGTATGACTAGGTTTAAAGTTGTTTCATGCCTCAGTTCATCAAGACAAAAAAGTTACTTTCTCAGTACTACTATTCTCTGACATTAAGGTAGTATACATCTCAATTTTACACCAAAGTACTTACTGAAAACTAACGGAAACACCTTAGGTTAACTTCCCACATGATTATGAGTAGTTTGAAAGTTGTTTCATGGCTGGACACATCAACACAAAAAAGTTGTTATCTCAGTGCATGCAATACTTTTACAATACATATAGTATACATTTCAATTTTACACCAAAGCACTTACTGCAAACCTAATCGAAACACCTTAGGTTAACTTTCCACATGATTCTGAGATGTCTGAAAGTTGTTTCATACCTGTGCACATCAAGACAAAAAAGTTGTTTTCTCAGTGCATGCAATGCTTTTACAATACAAATAGTATACATTTCAATTTTACACCAAAGCACTTACTGCAAACCTAATGGAAACACCTTAGGTTAACTTTCCACATGATTATGAGTAGTTTGAAAGTTGTTTCATGGCTGTACACATCAACACAAAAAAGTTGTTATCTCAGTGCATGCAATGCTTAGACAATACAAATAGTATACATTTCAATTTTACACCAAAGCACTTACTGCAAACCTAATGGAAACATTTTAGGTTAACTTCCCACATGATTCTGAGATGTCTGAAAGTTGTTTCATACCTGTGCACATAAAGACAAAAAAGTTGATTTCTCAGTGCATGCAATGCTTAGACAATACAAATAGTATACATTTCAATTTTACGCCAAAGCACTTACTGCAAACCCAATGGAAACAACTTAGACTAACTTTCCACATGATTCTGAGATGTCTGAAAGTTGTTTCATACCTGTGCACATCAAGACAAAAAAGTTGTTTTCTCAGTGCATGCAATGCATTTACAATACAAATAGTTTTCATTTCAATTTTACACCAAAGCACTTACTGCAAACCTAATGGAAACACCTTAGGTTAACTTTCCACATGATTATGAGTAGTTTGAAAGTTGTTTCATGGCTGTACACATCAACAGAAAAAACTTGTTATCTCAGTGCATGCAATGCTTAGACAATACAAATAGTATACATTTCAATTTTACTCCAAAGCACTTACTGCAAACCTAATGGAAACACCTTAGGTTAACTTCCCACATGATTCTGAGATGTCTGAAAGTTGTTTCATACCTGTGCACATAAAGACAAAAAAGTTGATTTCACAGTGAATAGAATGCTTTGACATAAATGTAGTTTCCATTTCATTTGTACTCAAAAGTCCTGACTGCAAACATAATGGAAACACTTAGTTTAACTTTCCACATGATTCTGAGATGTCTGAAAGTTGTTTCATACCTGTGCACATAAAGACAAAAAAGTTGATTTCTCAGTGAGTAGAATGCTTTGACATAAATGTAGTTTCCATTTCAATTGTACTCAAAAGTCCTGACTGCAAACCTAATGGAAACATCTTTGGTTAACTTCCCAGATGAGTAAGACTAGTTTTAAAGTTGTTTCATGCCTCAGTTCATCAAGACAAAAAAGTTACTTTCTCAGTACTACTATGCTCTGACATTAAGGTAGTATACATCTCAATTTTACACCAAAGTGCTTACTGCAAACTAATTGAAACACCTTAGGTTAACTTCCCACATGATTATGAGTGGTTTGAAAGTTGTTTCATGGCTGTACACATCAACACAAAAAAGTTGTTATCTCAGTGCATGCAATGCTTAGACAATACAAATAGTATACATTTCAATTTTACACCAAAGTACTTACTGCAAACCTAATGGAAACAACTTAGATTAACTTCCCACATGATTCTGAGATGTCTGAAAGTTGTTTCATACCTGTGCACATCAAGGCAAAAAAGTTGTTTTCTCAGTGCATGCAATTCTTTTACAATACATATAGTATACATTTCAATTTTACACCAAAGCACTTACTGCAAACCTAATGGAAACACCTTAGGTTAACTTTCCACATGATTATGAGTAGCTTGAAAGTTGTTTCATGGCTGTACACATCAACACAAAAAAGTTGTTATCTCAGTGCATGCAATGCTTAGACGATACAAATAGTATACATTTCAATTTTACACCAAAGCACTTACTGCAAACCTAATGGAAACAACTTAGGTTAACTTCCCACATGATTCTGAGATGTCTGAAAGTTGTTTCATACCTGTGCACAACAAGACAAAAAAGTTGTTTTCTCAGTGCATCCAATGCTTTTACAGTACAAATAGTATACATTTCAATTTTACACCAAAGCACTTACTGCAATCCTAATGGAAACACTTTAGGTTAACTTCCCACATGATTCTGAGATGTCTGAAAGTTGTTTCATAACTGTGCACATAGAGACAAAAAAGTTGATATCACAGTGAATAGAATGCTTTGACATAAAAGTAGTATACATTTCAATTGTACTCAAAAGTCCTGACTGCAAACCTAATGCAAACACATTTGGTTAACTTCCCACATGAGTATGAGTAGGTTTAAAGTTGTTTCATGCCTCAGTTCATCAAGACAAAAAAGTTACTTTCTCAGTGCTACTATGTTCTGACATTAAGGTAGTATACATCTCAATTTTACACCAAAGTACTTACTGCAAACCTAATGGAAACACTTTAGGTTACATTCCCAAATGATTATGAGTAGTTTGAAAGTTGTTTCATAGCTGTACACATCAACACAAAAAAGTTGTTATCTCAGTGCATGCAATGCTTAGAGAATACAAATAGTATACATTTCAATTTTACACCAAAGCACTTACTGCAAACCTAATGGAAACAACTTAGATTAACTTCCCACATGATTCTGAGATGTCTGAAAGTTCTTTAATACCTGTGCACATAAAGACAAAAAAGTTGATTTCTCAGTGAATAGAATGCTTTGACATAAATGTAGTTTCCATTTCATTTCTACTCAAAAGTCCTGACTGCAAACATAATGGAAACACTTAGTTTAACTTT